>NC_091540.1:16060606-16363636 GCF_042242935.1 Bactrocera oleae | reverse complement strand
AAATTTAATATACACAAAAATTAGAAGCAGAAGAGTTAAAAGTGACAGAAAGAAGCTACAAACCTAAAACGCACATGCGCACACACACACACATGCGAGTACAATTTAAATCAGTGAGACGTTAATTGGCGCAAAAGACAGTTGGCAAGTCGGTCGCGCGCCAGTTGGCTTTGTGGTTGCTGTTGTTGCTGTATGCCGCCACACGTCGCATTGCTTCATCGAAATTCAAATTAGATATTTAACAATACAAACGCACATTTTGTGGTCATTGCATTTGGTAATGCATACATACATACATATATGCATATTTACATATGTATTTCTCTATGCATATGTATGTATGTGTATAAATTTGTGTATGCAGATCAGCAAAACATTTGCACAGTGTGCGCCAAGCATTTTCTAGGTCAACGTGACAATGCGGCTGAAGTGAAAAAACGTAAAAACAATAAACATATGTATATATTGTAATATATATACGAGTACATATACATACATATTGTACATATGTATATACATACATATACATACATACATATTGTATATATGAGCATGTCTAGAGTTATAAAAGTGAATATTGGTGTCACACATTAGCCAAGCTGACAAGCAGCAACAAACTTACTTGCAAGCAAACAAACCAGCAACAACAGCAACACAAGCTAAAAAAAACAACACCGGACTCACGGCGCTGTCGGATCACTCAGTTGACTAGTCAGTCACTCACTTAGACAGCTTGTTATTGGCAGCAAAAGTGTTTTCTGTTGTTGTTATTGCTGTTATTGTTGTAACAATAGCAATAACTATTGTCAAAACAATTGAGAGATAAATCTTAACAGGACTTTTAGTGAAACTTTGTGGGTATTTGCAACAAATTGCATACTTCACGGTTGTTGTTATGTTTGATGAGCTTCGATTTGTTGTTGCGACGCGGCGCAGGTGCCGTAGCACGTGATTAATGAAACAGTTATTCTATAAAAAATGATGCATATAACAATATACTCGTACATATATATGTATATACGAATGCGCTTAATTTGCAGCTTAGCGCGTCAAACTCATAAAATGGCACATTAGAGTGTCTGTTATTTCTCAAGTTGATTTTTACACACTGAACAGGGTATATTAAGTTTGTCACGAAGTTTGTAGCAACCAGAAGGGAACGTCGGACACTCTCTTAAATATATACATAAATGATGAGGGTGACGAGTCAACTTGGGACTAAGCCATGTCCGTCTGTTTGTATGTATGGCATATACGCGAACTAGTCTCTCAGTTTTTGAGATATTTAGTTTTCTGAAATTTCCTTTTTTCCCCAAGAAGCTGTTCATTTGTCGGAAACTTTTTTATTTGTGAAGGCTATCATAGCTTCGCTGTAGCTGAAGTTAGCGTTTTTTGTTGCAAACGCCCCCTGAAGTTTAATTCTTTGCACTAAAAATATTATCAAAAAAAAATATATATATATTTGGGAAATAACGGACACCCTAATGTACACATGTATATACATATGTACACTATAACTGAAAACATGTGTGTATCGCGTAAATCGGCCGCCGTGCGTAATACGTTTTAGTAGATTAAAAGAAAAAAAAAAGAGAGGTCGCTTAGGTGTCTGCAACTGTGTGTGTGTGAGTTCAGAATAGTGAGAGTGTCATAAACTTTCTACCATTTACATCTAATACTCCATGTGTATTTGTATGTATGTATGTATGTTTTTATGGCACAAAGAGGCTGTACGCCTTTTTATGATTGATTTCTTTTGCTATTCTCTAACTAGGAATTAAGTTTCCGCAGAAAGTAGGTTTGAAATAAATGCTATTAATAGCGCAGATAAACTTAACAGATACAAAACTTATTTATACATATATATATGCACATGTATTTATATATATACAAACATACGCATGGTAGTGAAAGGGAAGTTCCTAAAGATTAAACAGAAATTAGTATATTAAGCATATATGTACATATGTACATACATACATAGTACATATATAAATTTAAGTTCGACTTAGTACACATACATATATAATGCTGATTATATTTATATATTTGTACGTGTACTAAGTTTAACATAAATTTAAAAATAATAACGTAAAAATATTGCAACAATTATTTTATTTTGGCTGTGAGAATTAAAAGAAATGAAAGTATTTCCAATTGGTTTCCAGATTATTAACTGTAATTGATTTGCCACCCTGATTTTTATGCTCTTTATTTTTTACGGTGTTCTGACACAGTTCTCATATATATACACAAAATTTATACATATATATGTATAAATGTATATGTATATGTATTATATGCAAACAAATATATTTTAAAAGCGAAAGGTTAATTTTTAGTAATGGCTTAATTCTCAAGCGACTAATGATTTTTTAAACGTTTCTTTGTTTACAGTTTTATTAGTCACTAACTTAGTTTACTCAAAATGTCTCAATTCTGAATTTAGTACAGGGTTCACTTGGTGTTGCGATGTTTTTGAAATAATTATTTTTTGCCTTGTGAAATACTTATGTAAATGAAGGCAATTTCGGACTCATATAAAATCGCTCGGGCTGTTGTATACGGAATTCATCAATACGAATAATAAAGATTCAAGAAGAAGAAAGAGAAAAATTGGCAAAACATTTTTATAAGAAATCGGAATCTTCATCTTGGTATGTCATAAAATATTCCGGTCAAGATAGACATACAAGGATACACGAAATTTACAACAAACTAAAATTTACAAAATTCAACATTTCATGAAGATATATTGTCAAATAAAAAGAAGTTTTCTATACAAGAACTTGATTCTGATTCCTCAGTTTGTATTTTTTCGGATATTATAGCATTGCCTTGGATAATAATCCATACGAATTTCCTGAAGATATCTTGTCAAATAAAAAAGTTTTCCAGACAAATACTGGATTTTAATCGTTCGGTTTGTATGGAAGCAATAAGTTATAGTGGTCCGATCTGAACGATTTCTTCGGAAATTATACCGTAGTTTTGGAAGATATCTCGCCAGTTTTCTATGCATATCAGCAATTGAGAGGGCAAGACACTTGAGCAGTTCCTGTATATACAGACAGACGGACATTACTAAGTCAACTCAGCTTGTCACTCTGATCATTTACAGCTGTCTTCGATTCGCCATTTCTTCGCTCGCTTCCGCTCTCTTGTCAAAAAAATTACATGCAACAGCAACAACAAAGTTATCGATTTCAATTCGTGTAAGAGTGTATAGTATGCGGATACCTTATTAAAGTGGTATCTTCAATGCTGCCAAGTTGTTTTTTTGCAAATTAAATTACAAATTTCTTTTTTTCTTGTATTTTTAAAACATAAGACTTAAAGTCAATTATAATCATTTATAGAATACTAAAATAAATGGTTGCAGCAACGTGTTTTGATGCGAAAAAAGAATTTCTCCACTAAGAAAGTGCTGCCCGTTTGTTTGAGCAAATGGCAGTTTGTCCAATTCGCTGGACAGTAGAGCTTGGCGAATCGAAAACAGCTTATATATATGGTATATGTACCATATATATCCGTTTCCTTCTGGATGTTACAAACTTCGTGACAAACTTAATATACCATGTTCAGGATATAATAACATACTAAAACTCTTCAAGGATTCGATACGTGGAAAAAAATACCCGACGAAAAAACAAATTGTTTCACGGTTTTTAAAGAAACGGCAAGTTGTATTATAAAATTTCTTCGCTTCTCCGCAACCAACTCGGGCAAGTAATGTTGAGTATGTCCTTGATTGCGAGTTCACAGGGCCCCGTATAACCGCATATGAAAGAGAGGTCAAGTAGGTATACATAATTTTTGAGATGCACAATTAGTGAGTTCTTGACCAATATCTCTGTCCTGGATCGTTACGAATGATTGACTCTCTAAAATAACTCACATCTCAATGTAAGATGTCAATGCCATTATTTAAGACATATGTAATTGTCAATCACTTCTGCTTGAAAAACGCTACAATAGTCTGGAAATTCTGAACTATAACTGAAAACTGAAACACCTGTGAAGAAACTAATTGATCTCTAGTCGTTGCTCCGTATTTGCAGTTCTCGCAGGCTGAGGCCGCCGGAATATAACACGTCCAACCCGTAATCTGAATAATCAGGGATGGAGAATTAGGGCTTATAACCTATTTGTACTAAATTAGAGTAAACAATCTCTCACTATCAATCGCCATACTCTCTCTCTCTCTCTCTGTCTTCATTTGACAATTAAAATCATAAAATTTCATTTAAAAAAATATTTATCAAGTGTACTGAGATCTTTATTTCAGTCATTTTATTACAATAAAAATTATATGAATATACAGTTAAACAAAATGAAGGTCATAATAAATACTTGTATATGAGTCATTATCAGAGATTACAAAATTCAAAGTTCATAAGAAATTCGATCTGAGAACAAATCCTAAATAGATATTTATGAATGTATATACATGTGTATATACGTGTACAAGGTACCTTAATACGCTCAGTGTTGCAATTGAGTTCAGCAAATTCATTGCTAATGTGCGACAAGTAGTTGCATTTCATTCGTTTTTCTTTGTAAATTTTTGCTTGTAACCGTTCCGTCTAAAAGGTGTTTGAGTAATCATTACACAGCTAAATACATACATATGTATGTACTTGCAGACAACATTACTTGTACAAACTGCAATGCATTTAATGTCATGAGAAAATTTCAAGCGGCAAAAATCACAGTCATTGAATAGCCGTTAGTGAGTTTTGCTATTGGTTCACTGGTCTAGTGGTTTGCTGGTTGTCGGTTAAGTTCGGTCGCTTGGTCGATTGACCGCTTTTCGGGCAACATGTTTGCAACGTCGATTGTTTCTTCATTATTATTACTTTTTTTTTTGGTTTTTCGGTTACGGTGTACCTGCAAAAATTATTGCTAAAACATGTTCTAAACTTGCAAATACTCCATTCAATTCATTTATTTAACTACAGTCTGTGCGAAATGTACGTGGACGGATTCCTTCATTAAAGCATTTCGATTTTAATTATGGCTACTTTTGTTGATAATTTAACTTCATTTATTTAATTTTAAATTGAATTTAGTGAAATTATTTTTTGCAAATAATTTCAATTAATAATTTTTTGTGACGAAAACTTTTAGTTTAGTTAGTTGTTTTTACTTGTCATATTTTAGCAAAACCAAAATTAAAAAAAAAATTTAAGTTGAATTTACTAAACGAATTAAATCAGAGAACAATATGTATAAAGCTACAACGGCAGTAGTTAGAAGGTAAAGTCCACAAGAAACTTAAAATAAATTCAGTTCTCAATTCCCACAACCAGTTATTTTGTACGAGAGAACCCTAAATGTACTGTATGAATGACGGAGGACTATGACACATTGATCAAATAAGATGCGAAACCGATCTGTTTACAGTCTACCTATACTTTCAGCATGCAGTTAATAATTTTAGTTTTGAGAAAGATATATTCAAGGACGAATAATAATTTTGAAAAAATAAAAGAAAAAACAATAATCAATAGATTTTCCATATTTTTAAATCAGTTTAAAACTTTGTATGTGACTTTTTTGACAGACTGTATGCATACCCAAACAAGTGTGCAAAGAACTCAATTTAGGTTTGCTCATTTTTTGTTGTCCGCCAACAACAAACTCTATTGGGCATAGCAATTGCAGCAACAATAACAATCACAGTAACAACGACATTACCAAGTCAATTTGCAAGTTAACCTTGATACAACCATTTGCCTACAATCCATCCAAAGCTAACATTCATGCAGCAGCAATTGCAAGCATGTCGGTGGTAAATGCTCTGGCCAAATAATGCCATTTGAGCATGTATATATGGAAGTGTGTGTATATGCGCTTATGGAGTCAAAGTATCCAAGACGCTTGCGCAAAGCGCCAATTTAGCAAAGTTCTTTTGTGAGCTGTGAAAATTGGTGGCGCAACAGCTGACAGCTGTGGCTTAGAAGAAGAAGAAGAAGAAATAAAAATTGAGAATAGCTGAGCCACGGCTGTTGCTCGTGGCTTTGGCTGCGCTGCGTTGGTGCATTAACGCCATTCTTGAAGCTGCGGTGTTGGCTGGCGCATTGTGCGCTTGAGTGTGGCGGACAGACAACACACAGGTGTCTAGCGGCACGAACAATAAGTATCCGCAAATAGGCGCCCCTTTATTGTAATAAGACCACACACATACAGACATATGTATTGTACTTATACACATCCATAAGTATACCTTGGACTGACCACTTTGGTTGCATTTGTTGTTCGTGTAAAACATTGTAATTGCGCGCTACCGACAGCTCATTACATACAATTTGCACTTTCGCAAATGCAAAAGAAATTACACACACACATACGAGCTACTTACTAACGCATACATATTTATGCACCTAGCTCGAGCGTGTGTATGTTTGTATTGCGTTGCGAAACAATTAATGCACTTGCGCATTCGCCTTGCCTTTTGCCATTCAAATGCATAGAAAACTATGGAAAATAGCAAAATACACACACATGCAGTACACCGCCATATTATTAGATACACAATCAGCTAAATGCAGTTATCTCACTTTTTCCACCAACTTTTTTTCTCACATTGCTTTCTTACCGTTTTTTATACTCTCGCAACCTGTTGCTACAGAGTATAATAGTTTTGTTCACCTAACGGTTGTTTGTATCACCTAAAACTAATCGAGTTAGATATAGGGTTATATATATATAAATGATCAGGATGAAGAGACGAGTTGAAATCCGGGTGACTGTCTGTCCGTCCGTCCGTCCGTCCGTCCATGCAAGCTCTAACTTGAGTAAAAATTGAGATATCTTTATGAAACTTGGTAGACATGTTTCTTGGTACCGTGAGACGGTTGGTATTGCAGATGGGCGTAATCGGACCACTGCCACGCCCACAAAACGCCATTAATCAAAAACAAATAACTTGCCATAACTAAGCTCCGCAATAAGATACAAGACTGTTATTTGGTACACAGGATCACATTAGGGAGGGGCATCCGCAGTTAAAACTTTTTTTTAAAAAGTGGGCGTGGTCCCGCCTCTAATAGGTTTAATGTGCATATCTCCTAAACCGCTAATGCTATAATAACAAAATTCACTAGAAGAAAATGTTTTTAGCACTTCTATTGACGGTGTGAAAATAGTTAAAATCGGGTGGCAACTCCGCCCACTCCCCATATAACGGTACTGTTAAAAACTACTAAAAGCGCGATAAATCAAGCACTAAACACGCCAGAGACATTAAATTTTATCTCTGGGATGGTATGAGATGACTTTATAGGAACCGCGTTCAAAATTAGACAGTGGGCGTGGCACAGCCCACTTTTAGGTGAAAACCCATATCTTGAGATCTGCTTAACCGATTTCAACCAAATTCGGTGGCTAGCGTTCTTTTCATGTTTCTATGTCATACTGCGAAAATGGGCGAAATCGGACTAGAACCACACCTACTTCCCATATAACAACATTTTAAATTCCATCTGATTCTTTCACTTTCCACTATGCAAATCAGGCAACAATGACTGTATCGGGATAAAACTTTGCGTGAATAATGCGATGAAAGTATGCCACCTTGTGGCCAAAAATTGTCTAAATCGAACCAAAACTGTTTAAGCCCCTAGGTACTAAATATGTGGACCCCAGTGCCTATAGTTGACCTTCTACCGAAAATATCAGTTAATCCACAAAGAAATCTCAAACGAGTATACTATTTGACTTTGCGAGAGTATAAAATGTTCGGTTACACCCGAACTTAGCCCTTCCTTACTTGTTTTTTATTTGTAATTTTGCTCTATCTTAGCAATAGAAAATGCATAAATAAATTGAAATTAAGAAAAACAAGAAAAGAACGTTAACTACGGTTGCACCGTAGCGAACATATAATACCCTTCAAATATACAAAAGATTCCTTACAAAAACTTAATTTTTATTGGTCAGTTTGTATGGCAACTATATAATATAGTGATTTGATCTGAATAATTTCTTTGGAGGTGGCATTTTTGCCTTTGACAATAATTCATGCCAAATTTTGTGAAGATATCTCGTGAAAGGAAAAAGTTTTCTATGCAAGCACTTGATTGCGATTGCTCAGTTTGTATGACAGCTATATCCTATAGTGGTCCGATATCGGCCGTTCCGACAAATGAGCAGCTACTTGTTGATGAAAGGACGGGTGCAAAATTTCAGATCGATATCTCAAAAGCCGAGGGACTGGGACTAGTTCGCATGTATATAGACAGATAGACGGGTATGGCTAAATCGGCTCAGGTCGTCAATCTGATCATTTATGTATATATTTTATAGGGCTGCCGTCGTTTCCTTATGAGTGTTACGATTTTCGTGGCAAACATTAAAATACCTTGTTTAGGGTATAAAAAGAAATCAAATGGGGAAAAGAAAAAAGTGTAATACAACAATAACTACAGTGTAAAATCATATTTAATTTCGTATTCATGTCCAATAGCCGCAAATGCGGAACGGCACATAATAGGCCGGCTATGTTGTACATAACTACTTTTCTATGTAGATATGTACTTATGTAAGTGTATATGTAGGGTATTTGCAAGCGGCGCACAGTGGCGGGCGAAATAGCAATGATGAATGAGTTGCTCACCTTGTTTTGGCCGCCATAGTGAAAATAAGTTTTCACTCTAGTAGTGTAAGTTCAATGCTTTAGAATTTATTTAAGAAGTTACGATTTAGGATTTTTTAAAAATAATTTATGGTCTTAACTAAAACACATATTATTTATTTTCATTTTACATGATCCTGTTAGGAGTTATGCTGACAACGCGGACGCATCTTGTTTTCGAGGGGTCACCGGAAATGACGTTACAATGGCGGAGTTTTAAGTTTTTTTTTGAAAATCTCAGAAATTATTCTCTAAATGTGTATCTTTAAGACAGAAAAAAGTTTGAATTAAATAAATAATTTTTTATATAGAAAAAAAATTATTGAAAATAGGCATTTATTTACCCGACGAAACCCATGTAACCGCTTAAAAGCGTTTTTCTCGAAACTGCATTTTTCAAATAGGCGCCAACAGTAATACTTGAAAACTAGCGATAGTTAGTAAGTATCGACTTGAAATTGTAGCTCTAGTTTTTTTCCAAACACAATTTACTGCTAAGTTTTTCATTCAAAAATTTAACATATTTTTACAAGTTCGACATTTTGTAAAAAATGTATGTGAAGCTAAAATATACGTACTTTACTTTACTAGTAAATCGTATGTAGAATAACATTCCATTTCTAATTTTTTCTCAGACAGCGCGAGTTCCAAGAATCACCTTCAACCGTAGCGGCTTCAAAAGGTGATTCGGTCGATTGTCCCGATAGCGTCCAAATTATATCAAATTGTCAAGATAACATTTTTTTATACACTCAAAGACACGTTTATTAAAGCATGGCAGAGAGAAGTTCGATTAACTTTGCCTTACTCCCAAACCTGTAACCATTTAATATAACATATTTATTACTCCGCTTACAAGACAGTTGGATCTACGTAACTGAAACGCACTCGGTTTTTTACAACGGGTCAAGGACTGTCAACTCATCTGAAGTAATCAAAATGGTTTGGGAACTATTTTTTCTATGGCTATAACAACAACAAGAATACTTACTTATAACTTTTCTGGTAATCGGCTACTATTTTTAGGTTAAGTTAACTGCTTCGTAGCAAATGAAAACTCATTTCATTAATATTCGTATTCAATACAGTGGCATAAATCAGACCAAATTCAAAGTCATAACTTTTCCCAACACTGCATACAAATTAAACGGTATTTATCACCGCTGAAGCTAGCGTATGTAGTGGCTTTATGAATATTGCTATGTACAATAGCTTTTATAAAAATATATGTAAGTATGTATGCATGTGTGCATATGTAAATGTGTATGTGCGACAATTGTGTGTAAATATGGGAAGTGGATGTCTCAACGTTTGTGGTCTAAACCAACTGACGATTGACGACGGACAACTGCGAGGCGCACTGAATCGCATGGAACGGAACCAAAATGCATGGCCGACAACAGCGGCTGACTGACTAAGTGACTGAGTGCTTGACTGATTGGCGCAGTGGCACAAGGCGACGTCAGCTGCAAGTGACTCTGCATGCATATACATACAGATAAATATATACAGTCAGTCAGGCTGGCTGTTGGCTTAATGTCATTATAGAGGCTATATGTATATGTATGTATGTATTATAAATATTATATATATATTTATGCCTCTCTGCACTTCCGTACATTCAGTTAAGTTGGCTTATGATGTTTTTGTTATTATTACTTTTATTGTTGTTGCTTGCCATTTACTGTACGCTAGCCAATGTCTATTAGCGGAATTGGATAGGAAGAGGAAATTGAAATTCAACGTCATTAAATTATTTACTTGCCATGGTTATCGTTTTTCACTACTTTTATTTGCCACTTTTTCTGTTGCTTCTTTTTCTTCTTTTTTTCTCTCTCGTATTGTAATGGCTTTGCGCTTTGTTTTTTGTTTTGTGGCTTTTATCCGTTAGCGTTAACTTTTGCTTTATAGCTGTATGCAATTGTTGTAGTTGCTACCATCATTACAATTATTATTATGATTGTTGTTGTTGTTGCTGTTGCATTTGTATGCACCGCACGTTCTTCAAAGCAATTGCAGATAACTAGTTGCACAGTTAGTTACAGACGGGTGAAATATATGCGCATATATATGTTTTTTTTTATATAATATATGTAAGTGGGCATGGGCATGGGCATATACATATATAATAATAAATATGAATTGTATATATTGTACATATACATACATACTTATGTGAATATGTATGCATTACATTGAGCTTGGTTTGCTTTGAGCTTTTGTGACTAAGTAAAAATAATAATAACACTAACAGAAATAACAAAAACCATAACTACAAAAACCAAAACAACGGGCGCAATTGCAGCTTCGTCAGCAGTAAGTACATAAACGAAGTTGTTTCTATACCTCGAACAGGGTATATTAAGTTTGTCACGAAGTTTGTAACACCCAAAAAGAGATGTCGGCAACCCTGTAAAGTACATATATACATAGGTATATAAATGATCAGCGTGACGATATAGCCATGTCCGTCTGTCCATACATACGCGAACTAGTCTTCCAGTTTTTGTGATATCTATCCGAAATTTCGCACACATCCTTTTTTCGCCAAGAAGCTACTCATTTGTAATTCTAAATCAAAGTCCTTTTATAGAAAATTTTAGTTCTTGTATAAAACACTTTTTTATTTAATCAGATATCTTCAAGAAATTCGGCATAGATTATTGCCCAGGGCAACGCTACGATTTCCGAACAAATTGTTCAGGTCGGACTACTATATATACTATAGGATATGTCTGCCATACAAACTGAACCATCAAAACCAGTTCCTTGTATGATATACTTAGTTTTACACATTAGTGCTATAAGAAATGCACCTGTGAAGGGTATTACAGCTTTGGTGCAGCTGTTTTTTCTGGTTTTTGTTTTTACAAAATAACTTATAGCGCAGGTAAGCGCACTCAGACTCACATGTAGTATGTATGTAAGCAAAGAAACAGTTAGCCACATAAAATATATATATATACTTGTTTCACACAGCTGCAGATAAAATCGCGCACGAGTGATTTTTGATTTTCGAAAATTTCCCTTAGCCATTTACTTGCTTACTGTTTTTATTGTTATTTATTTTTATATTCTCTTAATGCAGTTACTTTCCAGTTAAGTTAGTTAAATTTTTTCCGAGTTTTTTAAACCGTTATTGTATGCAAATATTTGTATGTATTTTTAGTATTCTAACTTTTGCGCAAACAAATTTTTAATTTAATTTACTTTTTGTTTTTGTATTTTTTTCAGCACAACCCCAAACATGTATTAATATACAGAGCTTATTTCATACATACACACATACAAGCATATTTATATTAAAATCGTTAGTGATTGAAGACGAAAAAGGCACACGAAATTCAATGGCGAAACAGGTTTGCGGATGCGCACGCAAACATACACATTCACATGTACTTATATGTATAAAGTATGTGTTAATAAAATTATACATATATGCATATACAAATATGTAACTGTGATTGTCAGCATTAATATATAAAGGTTTATGGCAGCACAATAAACAGCTGATGTGTAATTGCGTTTACACCGCAAAAAAGGGAATGAAAAAAATAAAATAAAACAAAAACAAGTTGGAGTATTGGATATGAATATACCGTTACAGCTTTGAATTGATAAATAAAATATAATTTTATATGATTTATATGGTAAATTGAGCGCTTACCGCTCTAGGAAAATTGCTAATATAAAATAACTGTTTCTTTTTATAAGTGAGTGTTTTCTGAGTGCGCAGCTCCATAAAAATTTCCCTAAAGGTAATTTGACAGCACTATTAAGGGGGTATTCCAGTCTAGAAATTAAAAACAAATCGATTTCAATGGACCCTGCAAGGATTATTCAAAAATCGCTCTGAATTTTGGACACATTCTTTTCATTCTCTCCAAGAAACAGCAACAAATTTGTCGGAACCGTCGATATCGGACCACTGTAGCGTATATCTGCCATACAAACTGAACGATCGGAATCAAGTTTTTGCATGGAAAACTTTTTTATATTATTAGAGTATTATAGCTTCGGTGCAATTGAAGTTATCGTTTTTTTCTCGTTTCTTTTTCATAAGGGTCGATTAGATATCGTGACGACGGTAATAAATAAAAAATATTTCAAATGAAAAAAATACAGCATGTTTGGGACATAAGAAGGTGAGTTTACACCAAATCTCGTGGAAAAAAATTGTTGTGTTATTTATTGTTTTATTTTCTTATTTATATTTAATTATTTTCATAATATTTCTTACTCCAATTTTTAATTTTCCCCTGAGGCATTTATGTACATATGTATACGTAACTGCTATAAGTTTTTTATTTTGTTAAAATTTTTAATGTTATTTATTTTTTGTCATTATTTTTTTTCGATTAATACCTATGTTTTTTATGATTTTAACTTGCCTTTAGCTTTGTATAACCTAAGCATTGTCAAAAACAGACCATAACTGATCAAGGCTCCAGATACCGAATATGCCTATACCCCCAGTGCCTATTGCTAAATTTTTACCGAAAAGATCGGTCAATCTGTGAGATATATTAATGAAATTTGGAGAGAGTTCTTTCGAATTGAATTCAATCGGGTCAATACTTCCCTTGGCTCCCATTAACCTAATATAAAGATTTTCGAACTTCTGGTTAATTTGATACCGCATATATCGGCCAATATGTGAGTTATCTTAATCAAAATAAGAGAGCGTGTTTTTCTAATAACGGTGCATCTTTGTGCCTTAAATAGATAAAATCGGCGGCAAACTTGTTCGGGCCACAATATAACTAATATCAGGTTTTTCGAACATCATGCTGACCTTACTTCATAAATATTGATGATGGTACGAAAATATGTGAAATGAATTTACGAATTACCCAGACTCTCATTAATTACATATTATAATGGTTTTCGATATTTTAACAAACCATATGCCGGATTTGTCGGTCACTGTGTATATAATATGTTCTCGAGTATACCTGAGTAATTTCAAAAGGTCACCATATCATATATAGTGATTTCCGACCTTCCAGCTGACTTTAAACCGTTTAGGTTGGTCAAAATATGTGATATTTTAATGAAATTAATATAAGCTTTCTTAAAAATTATGTGGTTAAGCGCTTAATATGAATGGTGCAAACCTCATATCATTAATGTAATGAGTTGCGTTTTCCACATCAACTCAATATAGGTATAATATCAAAATTTAGCCTCTTCGCTTGAGTTTATGTCAGATATTTCTTATGTGAGGATGATTTTAATATAATTTTTGCTGACGGGAAGTAAAATATAGTTATAAAACTATTTTAGTTTATGACCTATAATATAGGTTAATAAGATACAAATTTGATCGTAATCTATTCAGGATTTCGTCGAACAATGAATGTTGAATTCTTCCGCAACAATTTTAAAATAAAGTTTTGACAACACCTGAAGGCTTTGATCTTGGCAAGTTGCAAGAGTACGAAATGTTCGGTTACACCTGAACAAAGCGCTTCCTTACTTGTTTATTTTTGTATTTTATATTTTGAATTCTTTTTTATTATTCCTTAGTTTATCATATCAAATTATTTTAATTTTGTTTTTGAAGGATTTTCTTATATTACTACTTGCTTTATTTTTTTAATTTTTTAAGTTTTATTTATAGCTTTTTATTTTTTTGTTTTAATTTAACTTTTTCTTATAGTTTTATTAAATTAATTTATCACTTAAATTTTTTTTAAATTTAGATCGCATTTTCTTCAGTCATTCACAATTATTAATTTATTAAATCAATCGGTTACATTATTAATTTATTTAACTTTTTTATTTTTGTTTTTATGTTTTAATGTATCCTTTCATTATTCCACAGTGATGAAGCATAATATAATATATTACATTATTTCCTTTTTAATTAATTTCTTTTTCTTATATTATATATATTAAATTTGATGTTGCTTTTTTATTTTAAATTCAAAGACAAATTTCTAAACTTTAATTTACGTTAATTTTTTTATATACATTTTTTTTAAATTTGGTTTCCATTCTACCCACGTTGATGCTCAATATTACGAATTTGAGTAAAATAATTATTTTTCATCATATTAGGTTTAGTTATTATTTCTTAATTAATTTTATGATTTTTTTAAAATTTTTTTACTTAATTTTTTTCTAACACCCTCAGTCACACAACGAATATTTTTCAATTTATGTATAACTTTCTTCTCAGTGTACTGACAACATTTGTTTTGTAATTTTTTTATGTAACATTTATTTAAGCATTTATATATATACACATATGTATATACAATATATAGATTGCCGTTGTGTCGTTGCGTTTTTAGGGCATACTCATACACATATAGATTTTATATATGCATAAAAAAAAAATGACAGTTGCTTCCTACTTCACTGGCCCTGGCAATATGAAAAGCACGCATCAGCACAAGTACAAGCATACACACTTATACACTTGCATTAATTGCCTCATAAATGCAGAAAACATATGAACGCATTTTGCTATAATGATATGCAAATAAGAGATTATATCTACACATATATAAGTGTATGCATATATGGCGAGAATAACTGCAGCTACATTATATAATATAAATATATCAATATAGGTTTGTTGCCGTGTGTGTACTTGATTTTCGAAATTGCACACGACAAATATGTATTAATTAATTTAAGTGTCAATTTCGGTTGCAAAATTATTATATTTGCTTTTGGTCACACAGCTGTAATGCGTGTGGTCATTATTGCTGCTGTTTTTCACTTGTATATAGCTGTGATGATACAATTAGGCGCGCCGTAAAAGCGCTGCTGACGCGCAGGCAACAGGGCGGCGTACTTTAGCGACGCGGCATGACACAGCGCGGCGCAGCGCATCCCAAAGTCATATTTCAAATGATGCAGTAACTTTTATGTATATGTATTTACATACGAGCTATATATAGGTAAATAAATATTTACTTATAAGTGCCTGAATATGCCAAGCGTTCGCCATAAACTTCAGTTTGCACTTTGAGACACAACGCGTTACAACTTTTTCAACATTTTATTAAAATTCACTTGTAAATTGCACAATTTACATACATATGCACACATGTATGTATCAGCGCATATGCATGTGTATGAATAAATTTTAAGCTTTACTTTGTCACTTTGTGCTTGACTTCGACGACACATCCTTCACCCCGGCCTTGCGCGCCACTATAGTGGTTCAATTCAAAGCTTTATTTCACACAACCGTATTGTTGTTGCATTTGCAAGCTCAAATTCACAATTCAAACAAACGCGCTCGCGGGTTCAGGGTAAGCCAAATGCGAATATTGTATGCGATGAGAAAATATGAATTTCGAACTTCAAATAGCTTTTGTTTCAATATTTACTTTTTTAACATTTTATTAACACTTTTTTCGTAAAAAAAATAAATTTTTATTACTTAGGAACCATTATTGCTGCCGCGCATTGCGCACACATTTCACAACATAACGCGTTTGCTAGCAAAAATAAAAAATTCAATTTTCAAAACGCGCCGTAAAACGCTGGCAAAACCAACAACGACCGAAACATTTAAATTAACCAAAAAACATTGGTCACTGCGATATGTGGAGCGTGTGATGCTATACACACACGCGCATACATCGAATTTCGTTGTTAATGTTGACTGGCGTATTTGCGCCATATAAATTAGTGAGTGCGCCGCACACGATACACGAATAGACTAAGTTAGCCCACTTGCTGTGACTTTGCGACTACCCACCAAAAGTACGCCCGAGCGCAGCATACCACATACAAGTTGGCTGCGGGCGCGCGCTCGCACATGTACACTTGTTCGTCCGCTCTCAAGTGCCACAGTCATCACGCTTATTAAAAAGCACAACGCGCTCCGAGCGTATAAATTCAATACATATTTGTAAGCATACTATAACGGAGTGTGCATGGAGTGTAGAGTGTAGCAGCGTTAAGCAATGCAAAGCGTAGCGAGTGAGCGCGCTAACGAAACTAAACAAACGAACCAGCAGCAGTCAAACAGCAAGCAAACAAACGAAGCGCGTCAGCAAAGTAAGCAGCCAAGTCAGTTTGCTAGCTTGCTTGCTAGCTAGCCAGCGAAGCGCGCAACAAAAAACAATCACTCAACAGCTAGCGAGCAGCGCACAACGTTAAAAAATAAAGAAAATTAGCTCAGCGTCAGCAAACGGAAAAATATGCTGGCGCGCGGCAAGCGAAGCCGCCACCGCCAACACTGCGACACAGAAGCGCAACGCGCTCAGTAATCAGGCTTTGTAAACATACGGCAAGCATGAAATGTAAATTAATGTTTGGATGAGCCATTGTACTGGCGTTGTAAGTCATCTGCGCTAAGACCGCGCTTTTTTGGCGCTTCCGCGCCCAAACACAACCGCGCTGCCGTTTACAATTCAAGCGCGACTTGGCATCTCAACGCCCGCAGTTGTAATGAAATAAATACGCAGCGCATAGCAAACAAATAATCTAAATAAATAATTTTAAAAATATAAATAAATTTTTACATAGCTATGTACCGATTTTAATAATCGTGTTTGCGTGACATGCCGCGCCGTGCCGCGTCGCTTGGGCGACTGTGTGTTAATTTTCATCTTGTATGCGTGCGCACTGCGGTGCGGTGCAATCAGGTGTTGGCTGCCTGGCACTGTATTTTTTCCAGATTGCCTTGTTTACCTTTCTATTTGTTGTTATTAAGTTACTTAAGAAATTGCTTCATTTACTTATTTATTTATTAGACTTTGTTGGCTACCAGCGGCAAGGTAATTAATTATTTTCTTTTTCGTTGGAAATTTAGTACGTTTTCGGTGTTAATTGTATGATAATGGCGCAGAGTCATGCAGGAAATTGTAAATATGGGTGTGAAGTTCTAAGCGAAAAAGTTACTGGGAGTGTATTAGTAACTGCTACCTAAATTCAATTAATATCCGTCTGTCTCAGTTGAAAGCATTGATTTGACAGTTTTCATTAACTTCAGAACCTTTCGAAACCTCCGCAATCACCAAGTAAGTCTTCACTTAGCGAGAGGATTAATCCAAATATTTTATTCTGTCAGATCGAAGTTCTCAAAGTTATCATAAACAGAATCAGTAATGATTTTTAACGGAAGAAATGGTGTAACTAACCCAAAGTAATACAAGTATTGAAACGCGTAAGTCTTGGTAAGACTATATATAATCTTTGATAGCTATTAACAATGATACAAATTTATGTTTATGTTTACCAAATATTATATTTCTTGAGTTAGTAAAAAATAAATTTTCATTAAAATTTGTCGAAAACTTACTTTTAAATGTGGCATTTCGAACTTTAAATTCCTATTTTGAAGTTGTCTCAGAATTTTGGGTTTAATATAGGAAATTCGGAAATGAATCTAAATTAATGTTCTTCATTAAAAATCACTTTGGATAAATACACTGGCTTCTCGTGAAGGATCTAAATTTATTAAATGGTAAGGCCTCAACTCTCACTCTCTTCACTTCACTTTTCAAGCACCAATATTTTAAAAACTAACTTAGAAGCATAAAAAAAATCGGGGCCACTTCCCACACAGCGTATTATTAAGAGTTTTGTGCCGGTCGATTGGCCACCCTTTGGAGATATGTAAAGTCTTAAGTTCATGTTCATTAATATATCTCTGCTATTTTTCAGCTGTCAATGGAATAACGAATGCTACTTTAGAGGCATTTTTATAGCGAATCTATTCTGTTAGCGTGATTTAACAATATTTAAAGGGTACCGCTGCTTTGGGGATTACTTAAAGATATCACATTTATAAAGATAGTTTTAGACAGCTTTCACATAGATACTGTGGTAAAAGAGTTTAACTACAGCGGAATTTTTAAATTCAAAACACAATTTTTACGAAAATGTAATATTTTGAAACAATAACACTGATGCCTGTCGATTCACTTTAGAAAAGTTTGGGAACAGCTGCCTCAACTTGTTAAAACAATTGCGAAAACAAATACTGGAAAAAGCCAAAAGCATATATGAGTACGTAAAAGTATCAAGTAAAACCACCAGACAACCTACATAGGTGTACATATGTATATTCGTATGTATGCTAGTAGCAATATTGACGTGCTTTTGGGGGGTTCGCTTTAAACTTACACAAAGAAAACAAAAGAAATATACAATATACACAACTGCTGATTGTTTGACGACTTTTATTGTTTGCCAGCTAGCTACAGCAGCTGCAGTTGTTGTTGCATTTGGTAGCTATAGGTATGCGTATATGTATGTATATAATATTTGCGGAGCACTGCAACAAGCTCATATCGAGTATGACTCCCGGCATACAGAAAAATGCCACAATACACGCTCGTTTAATGAAAAGCTAACTTTACTCACGGCGACAAAACAAGTCAGCTCAATAGCGCACCAGGCGGTGGTTACTTAGTTAGTCCAGCTCGGCTCAGCTCAGCTCGTCGGGAGTGAGGGCCGTCAGCCCAGCCAGCGGAACCAAACAAAAGCGGATGAGAGTTTTATTTGTCCAAAACTATAGTTGTATGTATGTGTGTGTTTGCTAGGTTTGGACTTGCTCTCCAAGTAGTCATAGGGGAGTAAGCAGCTCGTATGTGCCGTACCTTATGCATGCGGCGTCAGCGTCGAGCGCGCTTCGAGCTGGGCTGCGCTTACGTTACGCTCAAGTGAGTCACACCGCACGAACGAATGGGACGATTGTTCGCATCGTAAAATACGAGTAAACGTGTGTATATGGGAGAAGTCACGGGCCATAACGTGGAAATACAGTGGGACGCATGCGGGTCTACCGATTGTTGTTATATATGGAAGTATGTGGATATATGGACATTATGGGCAGTCTGTGGCTCAAGCTATGGAAGTGGTATGGCGTGTAAGCTCAACGGATGGATGGATGGATGGACGGACGGAAAACAAGCGGACGGGTAACAACAGAAATTTCAACGAAAAGCAATAAAATTATTTTTGTTCATGAATAGAAAAAGTGAATGTTGACTACATACATACTTGTATGTACCTACTTACATACAGTGTGTGCTCTCACTTAAAAAAAATTCGAAATGTACGAAAAGTTTTCCATTGTAACTAGCTTCGTACTAATTTATAATTTTGTTTATGCGTGATGAGATATGAATGAAAAAAATTTAAGTATGACAAAGCTAAACGTTTAGCAGTCACGTCTTGAATGTACACACATATAAATAGTGTATGCACACAGCGAGACTTATAAAAAGCTTGCACAAGCGTTTTGAACTCGTATTACCCTCAATACCTTAGTAGTAGAGAAAACCAGTGCGCCCCAGACAACCAGTTTGGATATATATAAAAACAACTTTGTTTATGGGAGCAGTTAGGTAAAAGATGATTGATCTTCAAAATGGGGGTTCACATTTGAACTGCCAAAGAAAAGTTCTCTATGAAACCAGAAAACTCCAGTCGTTGGATATATTAGTTCCAGATGGCGCCTTGAACCAGCTTAAGCTATCTACTTCCATTTCTGTTAGTTCAACTATTTGGCTGTCAATAGGAGTGAGATCTGAAGTATCTCAATCTTGATCTTGCAAAAGTGGGGCAATCAAGAAGTCAACACTTCCTTCAAGATTATTTTAACTCGTTTTCCTTCACACAAATTCTAGTAAGTTAATAAAAGAGCATGAGAGAGGGACAGAGCTGAATATAAAGTAACTTATGAACTTATTTGATCTTCCCGATAAATACCTTTCCATTGCTAAGAGTATTTCAGCGATCTCTATAAGAAACGAATCAGAGAGAGGGAAGAGAGAGCAACTGAGTATTTTATTGGCCTCGGCAACAGTTAATAATAAGTTGTACGATAAATAGCTTTTGCTTTCTTTAAGTTTCCTGTACTCGGTTCAAATCGGTTGGAAATAAAAATACTGTACAACACCAAGTGTGTTACCAGAGTGAATAATATAGTTTGAGTTTACCAATAAATGGTTCATCATTAGTTAATAAGATAGATATTTAAGATGTGGCGATATTGCTCTATAAACAACGCTAATATGACGGAAGAAGTGTTCTTATCTTGTTCCAAAATATTTTCAGGTTGTATAGTTAAATAGTATATAGTAAAATATATATAAATAACTTGTTATAACTGTCTATCGCAGTTCCCCTAATTATCAAAAAAGAGAATAGAACACGACTTATACATATGTATATAGATTACACTTCTATCTCCGCGGTTTCTATTTACGTAATGATTTGGAAAAAATTATATGACTGACGAAGCTTTCTGATCTTGATTCAAACTACTTATTATCTTCTTCTATAAATATGTTAATTACTTATCAATAAGAGAATCGGAGTGTTGAAATCACGCCATTTAAAATAATTTGCGTTAACTCTTGTGGTTTTCTCGCATATAATATATATAAGGCAATACAGCAATCTCCGAAGAAATTGTGCAGATTGGACCACTATAGCATATAGATGTCATATAAATTGGACAATCGAAATCAAGTGTTGGTATGGAAAGTTATTTCATTTAAGAGTTTTTATTCTTTAGCCTAATTAAGTGATTGCCTGACTGTTGGTTTGAATGATCCATCAACATTTCATCAGTTGACATGTTTTTGTTGACGTGACAATAGGGACAGCAGTTGCTACTGACAAGCCGTTCACTTGGGTACACACATAAATGGAGGAAGTGTATTTTTGTGTCATAAGAGCACAAATGTGACGAATGATAATTACTATGAATTTATATATTTTTTATATACATACATATGTATTTATGCAAGTATTTACAATGTAAATATGTAACATTATAGTTTTAATTAATTTGTAAGCGTACACCTATTTTTTAGAGTTTTCTCGAAAACTACAACAACTACAGAAGTTTAAGTAAGACGAACTAGAAAATAGTAGCAGTCGATGCAATAAAAGCAACGCTAACATGAATTCAGCGGCGTCGCCCTGACAACACGCTTAGAAAGAGTGAAAAATTATAGAAGTTAAAAAAATATAGTCGTAAATATGTTTGCAGCAAATGATAAATAAATACGTTGGCACGAAATTGGAGCGCAGAAAGAAATATTAGACATGTAACTATATATTTTGATATCAGTGTATGTGTTGTTGTAGGAAGCGCTAATAAAAATGACACGCTGCCACACCAACAAATCATACTAAATTTTTTGTGGTACATTTGGATATGTTAGTGTTGTTGTGCATGTTTTGCGAGCATTCGCTTTATATAATTTCATTTTGTATTCATATTTTTACTTGATTATAATTTGCCATGGAAACATCGCGACTATTTTTTTGTTAACTATTTTCTCACACAATGTTTATTATTTCGTTAGAAGCTTCTTGAGTTCATTTTTTGAGTATTCTATTCGACTTGCTGGCCGAAAAAGCTGACACATGTATTTGCAGCTCTTTCAGCTCAAACAAGTGGGTGGCGGATGGGAGCGACAGGCAGCATTACAAATATGTTTTGCTACGCCAAAGTTGGCAATGTTTTTTTTTTAAATTTTTTGTGGTTTAAATATTAAGCAAGAACAACGTTTGGCGTTTTCGTTTATCGTATAAAAAATTATTTTAACCATTTTTGTGGTAAGAATAGAAAAACAAGCAAAAACGTTAATTTCGGTTGCATCGAAGCTATAATACCCTTCACAAATATAAAAAGTTCTTTACAAGAACTTGATTTTGATAGGTCGCTTTGTATGACTTAGACAATAACGCATGCCGAGTTTCTTGAAGATATCTCCTTAAATCAAAGAGTTCCCCATACAAGCACTTTATTCCGATCGTTCAGTTTGTAAGGTAGCTATATGCTATAGTGGTCCGATATCGGCGTTTCCGACAAATGAGTAGCCTCTTGGAGAGAAAAGCACTTGTGCGAAATTTCAGAATGATATCTCAAAAAGTGAACGACTAGTACGCGTATAAACAGCGTATAAAAAAATAACGAAAAAAACTAAATTCAGGTGAAACTGAATATTTTATACTCTCGGATTTTGAAAGAGTTAAATCCGGGGCAATACTTTTAGGTATTGACAAAATTTGCTGCAAAAGAAAAGATAAATGGATTTAATCATAGTTGGGGGCTACTTTCCGCATTGACCAGATTTAATATTTTTTGGATTTCGACATCAACACATTACATATTACGAGGAAAATAAAGTAAAAGGAAAATATGTTAAGCATTCTGACTTTTATTCAGATATCTCACAGATTGATTGATATACCTAAATCGTATAAAGTCGTTCAGATTGACCTGTATATGTATATGCTATTAAGACAACTTTGAAAATTGTCATATTAGGTAACGGGTGTTTTTTGTTTGAGGTATAGATCTTTAAGTTGGCATTACTGTTTAAGATGGCGACCGATTTTACAGCTCTAAAGTGATTTATTCTTAGTTTGGTTTGGCAATTCATCATGAATGAAATCAGGCCTGAACAACGCTTGCAAATAGTGCAATTTTATTTCGAAAATAATGGTTCTGTAAGAAATACGTATCGCGCACTACGTTCAATTCTGGTTGAATGGCGCACTTCTGGTTGAATAGCTACGTCAACAAACAAAACTGCCGCATTTGGAGTGAAGCTAATCCTCAAGTGTATGTCGAAACACCGTTACATCCAGAAAAATAGACTGTTTGGTGCGCTTTACGGGCTGGTGGAATCATTGATCCGTACTTCTTCAAAAACGATGATGGCCAGAACGTTACAGTCAATGGAGATCGGTATAGCGCCATGATTACTAACTTTTTCATTGCTGAATTGAACAACCATGATGTCCAGGAGCTGTGGTTCCAACAAGACGGCGGAACATGTCACACAGCTCGTGCCACAATCGATTTATTGAAAGACACGTTTGGTGACCGCCTAATTTTACGTTTTGGACCTGTGAAGTGGTCTTCAAGATCTTGTGATTTAACACCGCTAGACTACTTATTGTGGGGTTATGTAAAGTCATTGGTCTATGCGCATAAGCCACAAACGCTTAACCATTTGAAAGACAAAATTCGCCGTGTTATTGCCGATATACGGCCACAAATGTTGGAAAAATTCATTGAAAATTGGACTCCAGATTGGACTACATCCGAGCCAGCCATGGCGATCATATGCCAGAAATCATATTTAAAATGTAATACCGCAAGATTATCTTTCGAATAAATAAAATTCATGTCAATCGAATAATCCATCGTTGTTTTATTGCAATTTAAAGTTCTATACCTCTAAAAAACACCCTTTATAAGGAGGTGGGTTGAAGTTTGAACCCGATTTTACCCATTTATGACACAAGTGTATCTTGTTATCAGAAAATTATGTTCTTTAAATTTCATTAATATATCTTATAGGGTAACCGATATTTGCAGGAAACAGTCAACCATAGGCACTGAAGTCCACATACAATATTTCCATTTCATTATTTTTGGATGTGGGGTATGAAAGCCTTAAATATATTATTTGTGTTTGATATATAATAAAATCAAAAATGGTTCTGCCAATCGGTCCTCTAGACCATGTAAGCTGGCTAAATCAGACTAAATTTTCTAAAAGCATGTCAATGGTCTAAGCTGATAAACCAGCTGTGATCGACCAGTTTGAATCCAACCTTATGGGTGAGATATGCTGAATAAAGTGAAAATTGGACGGACAGGGTGATCTAACACGCAATCGCGGTGCCTATAAGCCCGAAATTCTATTCAAATAGTAAATTTTATAATTCCAAATTATTAACAATTTCCTAATATTTATCTGTTTCATTCGAAACAAAAGTTCAATACCTCTAAATACAAACACCCTTGATTTATGTGCACATTTTTTTATGTAAGCTCCACAAATATACTAAATATGAAACCCCGTATTTATCTTGCCTCCCATAATTCATTAATATTCGCGTAGAATAAACGAAAATATACAGTTATAAAGCGAAAGCTTGTGTAAACAAAGGCTTAAAATGCCTTTATGTGAATAATGTAGACAGAGAAAAAAGGTCTTTGTGCACAAATTTTGTTATTATATTGTAATTTGTTTACAAGTCATATTTGGCGATAAGAGAGTTCGGCAAAACTTAGTCGTCTGAAGCGAATGAATCGAAAATACACAGACTAAGCCGCGAAAGAATGTGAAAATAGCAACAGGTGAAAAGAAATATTTAATCAATTTAGATAAAAAATTATCTACTATGTGGGCTATAGAAGAATAAAAAATATGCGAGGCGGGTATTGTGCGCGAAAACAAAAGATAAATGAAAACATGCTTTGGCTGATAAAATTAAAAAAAGAATAAAAAAAAATAACTAAATATTTATGACAAGAGATTTTTTCTAAAGAGACTAACCTCAGCATTTTTACTAGGTTTAAATGCCTAGCTAGCAGAAATCAATGCGATTCGATGAGTTACATGAACTTTGATCAGTCAGTTTGTATGGCAGCTATATACTAAAGTGACTCGATCTGAACAATGTCTGTTGCCTTGGACAATGACCCAGTCCAAATTTGATGAAGATATCTCGTCAAATGAAAAAACTTTCTATACAAGAACTTGATTCCGATTGTTCATATATACTGACGGGCGGACAGACGAAGGTTGCTGAATCGACTCGTAACACAACGTATTTTTATATATACTATATAGGGTATTTGACGTTTCCTCTTGTGTCTTACAAACATAGTGGTAAACTTAATATACTCTTGCTTAGGTTATAAAAATACGTCTAGATCAACGCAAAAAAAATAAAGCTCACATTTTAATTAGATTTCAAACTTCTCCCCAATTAACTTAGAAAGAATTTAGCGAAGATATCTACAAAAACAGGGCCAGCTGGAAAGAAGACCTTTAACTTTACAGAGACATTACTGTCTGTGGATTTTTCACTTTAGGAATATGAAAGCTAGTGTTCGAAATTAGCCTTGAGCATAGGCTAAAAATCAATTTCAAGCGATATCTAATTTCTGTTGGACGACGTTACACATTAAGCTCTCAAAGTAGAAATCTTTTGTTGGAATTGTACTGGAACGATAGACTGAAACTTTTAATAAACTGTCTGCTTCGTTGCCACGAATGGTACGGCTGTTTTTCAATAGACCACCATCAGATTCTTTTGAGGTTAATACAAATCTACAAAGTGATAGAGTTGTCTGAGAACCATGCCCAACTGCTTTAAAAGGCTAGAAAAGATCTATCTCGAAATCGTTTGTGAAATAACAAAGTAACAATGCCTTTATTCGTCTGGACATTACCTCTGGAAAGAAAGTTGGAGTTTGAGTGTTCATTCAAACGTGAAGTCTCGGCATTCAAACGTGAAGTCTCTCTTTAGGGTTTCAAGCATAAATATTCTTGGAACATAAACCTTAGTCTTCTTTGGAAAGACAAGCTTTTTGTTGCTACATAATTTTTTAAATTATATTTAATATTTGCAAAAATACTTACATAGTATCAAGTCAAGAGATATCTGGTAAAAAATATATCGTGCAATATACATACCTGAAATGAGAAAAAATGTTTATTTTTATTTAAAAAAATATACATGAATATAAATTATAATTTATTTAAATAAATTGTGTGCTTAATTGCATAATATATAATTTATATACCACAAGCCTTAGGCTACTTTCTTTATTTGTACAATTTCAAGCTTAAGTAAGACTGGTGAAGCAATTACTGTAGATGCTTTGAAGCCAGTAGCTTATACTTTACTACTCTAATTATTGAAGTCTCACATCACGTCCTGCTACTGCGACTGATACCAATTTTGGGAAATATTTTTAGTAGAACCAATGCTAAAAAGATTTAGAGAATAGTCGGTCCACTGATGTGGATATAATTCGAACTCATATTCACCCGTTATATTACTGCAGTAAAACTTAGAAAATATCATTAATATAAATAATTAAGCGAACAAAACATGGACTGTGGTGCAATCTCTTATACCTATGTTTTTTATACCTATACACTATGTATTTCAGTAAAAGGGCGTGTTGAAAAAATTATTCATGAGAATTTGAGTCCATGTCACAAACCAATGAAAACGATTGCAAAATTGCATGGATTAATCTTCAAATATTATATATACAGATTTAGCGTAGTTCTCGACTTTTCCAGTTTTCAAGGCTAAAGAAAATGATCGCTATAAAGAAATCGGTCTATCGCTTGGCAATATCTAACTATATCGCCTTTTATTAAATAAACAGTCCGCTGTATATATCATACAATTTGAACGAAGTCTTAAGAGCCATTTCTGATTATTTACTTCTCCGGTACTCATTTAAGTAGAAAACGTGTAGAAGAATTTAGCTTTACTTGATGCTTTGTACGAGTTTTAATCGCTTGATCCATTACAGTGCCAAAAAAAGGGAGGCAGTCGATTCTATGAGACCGGTTTTAATAGTTTGGAAAGGCGCAGGATTTATAACCGATTCAGGAATATCCACTTGACAGTATCAACCCGAATTATTTAAAATGTGGCTTTTATCGATATTATAACAAAAAACAAAAAGAAAAGCAACGGCTTCAGAATACAAACAGATAAATGACAAAAGCTAGTGAAATCCAAATCGATTCTGAATCATAACCGAATATGGTGGGAGATTATTATGGAGAATGGCTCTATTAATGGATGCTTTTTTTTACGAATTAGTTGTTTATGGGTCCGTGTCATAGTTTTACTTTTGATACGAAAAATTACTCACAAAAGTCAGATCATATAATATTCTCGAATATCTATGTACTTCTCAAAATCCTTTACCAATCGTCTTCAAATTAACTGAATTGCAATACTTTTCGTAGAAAATTTGTACAACCATGTAACTTGGTTTTTATAGTGCCGTAACTGCAGTGTTAGAAAATTTACGAACGAGATAAAAATTAATCAAGCCTAATACGAGCACATACATACAAACAAACAAATATTGTTCATATTTATTATTTATTTGCTTGGCTTGCATTTGGCTTTCAATATGATTTATGAGAGTCAACATTTGCTTTATGGTCAGCTAGGTTGGAAAATAGGGTTTGAAGGAGGGGTATCCAAGAGTATACGTTTGTAAGCGCATATACTTCATTTAAGGTTGGGTGAAAGTTAGTTAATGCGATTTGATGCAAGAAGAGTGGGGAGAGAGAGAAGTACAGCCATTGCATGTACGAGTTTAGGTACACAAGTGAGTGCGCACAAATTGTCGAGCAAACAAACGAAGGAAAATAAATGAAAAATGGGAAAATCGAAAGAAGATGCAAAAGCTTATAGGAAAAGAAAAACAAAAATTATAAATAAAAAATTTAAAATAAATAAATAAGTTTTGCTTATTACATGTATGCATTTTTTGTTTCTATAGTGTGGAAAGCACCTGCTCAAAGGTATGAACAGATATTTTTCATTTACACAAAAATTTTAATTGATTATTTCTACGCAGCGCCTGCAATTGCCGCTTAGACTGTCAGCGGCGTTCCCCAAAGGCTACAAAAGACAGAAAAAACAACAACAAAAAAGAAAAAGCGTTTCCCCCGGGTGAATCATAGCTATAATACCCTTCACAAATAAATAAAAATTCCTTACAAGAACTTGATTTTGATTGGTCAGTTTATATGGCAACTATATGCTATAGTAACTCGATCTGAACAATTTCTTAGGAGATTGCACCGTTGCCTTAAACAATAATTCATGCCGAATTTCTAGAAGTTATCTTATCAAATGAAAAAGTTGCTCATACAAGCACTTGATTCCGATCGTTCAGTTTGTATGGCAGCTATATGCTATAGTGGCCCAATATTGGCGGTTCCGACTTCTTGGGGAGAAAAGCATGTGTGCAAAAGCGATATCTTTAAGACTGAAAGACTAGTTCGCGTATCTACAGACAAACGGACGGACATGGCTAAATCGAAGGTGAAGGTGACGCTCGTCATTATGATCATTTATGTACATATACATATATTTTGAAGGGTCTCCGATGTTTACTTCTGGGTGTTACAAACTTCGTGGTAAACTTAACATACCCTGTTCAGGGTATAAAAATATAGATACAAAATTACACAAACACACTTATAAAAAGTACAATTACATAGGTTTAATTTATAAATGGAAAAAATTTTCCATGCCACCAAGAACCACGGGCAACTACGCACACACATATAGGTATATCCACACACTTGGGGTATTAAGTCAATTCGTTTAGTGATCACAAAGTTTCCATCAAATCAACTCGCGCTCACTCACACATTCCTGGAACACACGCTGACTAAAATTTACGAGCACAAATGCATGTTTACTTTACGCACTTAGAAGCGATATGCATCGCAGTTAGTTAGGTGGTATTTGTGTGTGCGTAAGCGCTATAGTGGCACTATATCCCACCGGAGATGGTCCGTTGGCGGACTGGAAGAGCTCACTGACACACAACCGCGAGCTATGAATTTCAATAAATCGCGCGTGCGCATCACAATCAAAACAACTAAAGTGAATAATTTTCGAAGCGAGTGTTATTGCACAGTGGGTTTTGGATATTAAAAAAACGAAAACTTCTGTTTGGTAAATTAGAATGAAAGGATCCTATGTCAAAACTCTTGAATGAAAAAATTGAAGAAGAAAGTTTTAAACCGAACATCCAACCCTCGAAACTGACCATCTACTATTACGACTGCGTCATACGACTGCGCCATACGACTCGGAAATCGAGAGCTGAATAATGGTACATTTATTTATTTTTGGTAGGATCCATTCCCTTGCCTCAAAAGTTAACGAAAATGTTTAATGTACTGTGAAAATCGGCTGAATACTTCTTGTGGGATTCTGACATGAAACTGGTTGCTACATTGATGCAGCTTTCAGAGCGCTTAATTTTTGGAAGAAGAAGGTACAGGACCGTTTTAGATAATCCTCTTGACTTCTTTGTCCACGAAACGGCTTAAAACCCGGTGAAAATCTGAAAGTTACACCAAGTTAGAGGTCTAGTCTCTAGACTGCTTAGTGACAAGTAAAACAGCTCAAAGAAAGGAGAAAATAGTTTTGAACCGAGTATCCATTTGGAAAGCGAATATAAAGTCCGTTTCCAAAATCAGGCGTACACCCGAAATGGTAATTCGAATACTTGATCGAAAACAAAAGCCTAATGGAAACAAACTATGATATTTCTTCAACTGAGCATGAAAACGCTAGCTTTTTAGACCGAGAGAATGACATCAGGTTACACACCGAACATTCAAAGGCATGGGTTTTATCTAGAGGACAACTTGAAGTATATCTCTTGATTTTTATTAAACCATTTCCATTAGTTGACACAGATGTACACGAATAATCGTCCTTTATGGCTTAGTAGAGCACTTAGACCAAATTTGGCATATTATGTATATTAATTCTATAACATAATAGAGGTGAAGGTGGATGGCACAAAAAACATTAATTTGCTGCGGTATTATAGAAATCTTGATTTTTAATGAGATAAGAGTTAACTTTCTATAAATGGCTCGAGCGAAACTCAAAGCCATTGGTGGTAGGTATCAGAAAATAAAATGTGTGCTTCGCTTTCGTTTTCGTGATAGCGATAGTTTTGCGGTATGTGTCCAAGGTGACAGTTCTGAGCCGAAAATAAATCCTGAACCGTTCTAACCCAACTGGGTACTCCTTACTTAGTAATTAGTATGCAAAATATTTAAGGGGGAAACACTCAGAGATAGTACTGTTAGAAATTAAAGCAAATGTCGAAGCCATAGGATTAGTTTTGAGTTTCTAACTGCCCCATTCTGTTTCCTCGTTCCATATTATCAGCCAGCTCCTCGAAGACTGGATGGATTTTAAAAGTATAGTTCAAGATGACTCTAAGAATTTATCTATAGATGGGATTAGCTCCTAGACAGCTTAGATTAGAGACTAGAAATTAAACTTAAGATAAATGTAAGAATGAGATCCACAGAACGGAGAAAAAAGGTGGTCTGGTGTAGATTCGCTCTAAGCGTCTTAACGAAATAACGGAGACTTACTAAATACAACACTGTGCCACTCAGTCAACAACACAATTAGGCAATCCGACGGTAGACTGTCTGTCAGACACTTTGTTAATTATCAATTTCAATGGCTAGATAAATCATGGCATGATACAAAGACCGCCAGAGCACCAGCGACAGCCACAACTATGGACATTGCGTTGTTTTTATTATTTGCCTAACTTTTTTTCTTTAAGCTATTTGTTAACTTTTTCATTACAATGGTAATGGTAATGACGACTTTTCGATGTTGGAATTATTGTTGTTGCCATTTGCAGGTTGCCTAAAAAGGTATACGTACACTCAACACTTTTCATTTGGGGGAAAAAAGAGGGAGAAGCAGAAGAGGAGAGAGAAGAAGGAGGTTGAGGAGAAGAGGCAGAAAGTGATGTGACAACAATTATGCCATGGAGTTGGCGGTAAATGGCAACACATATTGCAAGACGACGCAACAATGGCCACTTTAAAGAGCCATGGATGGACTCTTGGCTTCGTCGTCGGTGATTGTAGTGGCAGTGGTAGTGTTGGTGGCGGTGGCACTTCACACCAGCGCATAATCAACGACTTTGTTTATCTAAACCTTGTCTACAGTTGGTTGTTGTTCGTTGTGTGTGTGCAATAGGTAGGAGGGGGGGTTGGCAGGAAAGTGTCAGCAAGCCATTTAGCCAAAAAGTCAGCGACTTTTGAATGGGAACGAATATTTGTATTGGCGAGGTGTTGGTGATTAAACATACATAACCTCCAACTCGGCAGCTCTCAGCATGAACACATATAAACACACACAGTCACACAAACACACAGCAGCGTTGCGGTTATTGTTGTTGCGTCAAAGCAAACTCACTTTCTTTTTCAAACGGTTATTAAAAAGTAACAAGCGTACAAGGTTTTGTAATATTTGTAGATAATTAGTTGTTGCTGCTGTTGTTGTGGTGTGAAGTTTTATTTTTGGCGCTTTCGAGTGGCACCCGTGAATGGGCTGCAGACAACAGTCGTCCAATAAATGATTGTTGTTTGGTGTTAGTGAACTTTGTTTTGTTAAAGCGATATTGTTGTTATTGTTGGCCACCATTCGACAACCGTTACATGCGTTACAACATAAATTTCAGCGGAAAATACAACACTGAATTTTTAACAACCAATAATCAATAGTGATGTGAAAGAGCGCCAGCCAAGCCACTGAAAATAGTCATCACACACACACACAAGCATATATATTTATGTATCTAAATACGTGTGTGAACAATTCCAACTAATATACTTAGTGACAGCGGTTCTTCAGCTATGCGACCTTCACTTTCGCTTTCATCTCCACACGAAAATGAAGAAAAATTACCATAATTGTGTGAAAAAGTCATAAGCGCAAGTGAAGTGATGAATGTAGTGCTTAAAAAAATTAAAATCAAAAAAAGAGGTTAACTTTAGTTGCACCGAAGCTATAATACCCCTCAAATGTGCATTTTTATAGCATAAAAGCGTATAAAAAGATCTTTACCTTTATTTTGATTGTTCAGTTTGTATGACAGCTATATGCTATAGTGGTCCGATATCAGCGGTTCCGATGAGCAGCTTCTTGGTGAGAAACGAAGCTGTGCAAAATTTAAACTCGGCATCTCAAAAACTATACAGACGGACGGACCTGGCTAAATAGACTCAGCTCGTCACGCTAATCATTTATATACAGGTTTTATCAACAAGAGTGATATGATAAAAAAAAAGAAACACTAATTGTTAAGAATATTCAAATGTTTTTTATTTAGTGGCAAGTACAATCGATACAATCAAGTTCAGAATATAACATCATTCAAGTGGCCTCCACAACTTCTTTTGCAGGAACAAATTCGATGAACCCAATTTTTGAGTATTTTTTCCACTAAATCAAGTAGTACAAGTATGTTATGAGTAGCAGGTTCAATATTCTAAAGTTTGAAGAGAGTCTGGTTTGTTGCTAAAGACCAATGACTTCAAATACCCCTACAAGAAATATCTAATGGTGTTAAATCACAACTTCTTGAAGGCCATTCAATGTCATAATTTCTTGAAATTATTGAATCTTCAAACTTTTCACGCAATAATTCGGTTGTTGCACGTGCTGTGTGGCACGTAGCCTGGTCCCTTTGGAACCAGATGTTGTCAAGATCAACTTCTTTCAATTGCAACCATAAAAAGTTGGTTAACATGGATCTATACCGCTCTCTATTGTCAGTAACGACGATACCAGCTACATTTCGAATACCAAAAACCACACCAAACTGTCAATTTAGGTGTATGTAAAGAATTGTTCATGAATAATTTGTGGATTTTATTCGCACCAGAATCGACAGTTTTGTTCATCATTTACCGCACCACTCACCATAACCATAACGATACATAAACATATACATAAAATGGCAAAAGCGTATGAAAAGTTGGAATTGGAGAACGATTATTTTGATAATAAAATTGAATAATTTGCTAATAATACGTTTTCCTTACGTATCTTTTCATGATGAAATTTAAACATTACTGAATACAATGAACTAAAAAATTTCAGATCATGACATATTATTTTAAATATGGCCGAAACGACACTTAGAAATCATATCATCCGTATTGGAATACCCCTTACCATATATACTTTGACAAACTTAATATACCCTGTTCAGGGTATTAATATAGAAACAACCACATATACTCATACCCTGGAGAAAGAATAAGCGAAATTAAGTGATTTAGTGTATAATTTTCCAACAAACTAAGCTCTTTAATAGCACTCATATTCATATAAAGCATACATATGTATGTATTACCTATGCATAAGTTCATATATATAAGTAGACAAAAATACGTAATTTAAGAATATAGCAGGTCAATGTGACTAAGTTTTGAAGATCATTAGTTCAAAGCAACGTTTGTCAAAAGTTAATTAAAATTAAGTGAACATGACGAAACTTGTTCAAAATGGACGAAAACATAATAACGAACCACTATAAAATTGTGAATTGAGTATAATCAACCAGAAGGTCGATATATTTTTATTTAGCATATGACAGCTAGAGCAAGGTGTGAACCGATGTTATAAATTTTTGTCGCTAAAACACATTGTGGTAAAGAAATCGTGTCCACTTTATTTCAAAAAAAAATATTGGACATTTAAAACCATATAACTGGAATAAAGTCAATCGGGAAGTAGAAAATTTTGTTTTTTAGGTACATATGTATAATATATTGAAGCTAGAAGAAGGTCTAGATTGAATGTATTAACCTTTGGCACTAAACTTATGTGAGCTCGAAAACATGTTTCCATGCAATTTTTTGAAGATAACACACAATTTTTCCGATATATTCGCCATAAAATTCACTAGAATCAGGAAAATCATTCTACGTAGCATATAGGTGCTAGAGTAATGGACAGATTCTAATCATTTTTTGGTACGAAACCACACTTGTAAAGGCTTAATTTTGCGGAAGTATCTTACATATAAAATCAACCAGAAGTTCGATATATGTTGGGTAGGAGCAGTGTTGATTTGAATTTATCAATTTTTGGACCCGAATATATCCATTTTTGGACTTAAAGCACACTATTATCCATCAACGCCAAGTTTCATTAAGCTATCTTACAAATTTGCCGATATCATACTGAGGTTCTCTTATAATATTGTACTTGTATATCTAGAGACTTGAGATATTGCGACCATTTTTAGATGGAGGTATTATTTGTGTTCAATGGTGCTTGATTTATACATTATCAAGTGGAACAATATGATGGAAATTTTTTATATTGGTTGATATATCTTTAGTGGTTTACGAGATAAAGATGTGCATACAATTTTTTTTGTTAATACAGTTGGTTCTATCTATACTTGTAGCACTTTATAGTTTTGTGAGCGTGGCAAAATCAAACTATCTAAATTTTTACTCAAGACAGATAACCGGAATTGAATTCATCTTCTCCCACTGTATCTCAAGATTCGTTTTAATATGCTCTATGCAAGAGTTTTCTAGAATTTGTTTCGAAAATAATAATTTCGAGTTGTTCAACAGGATTTCCGAATATTCAAAAGCTCGAAACCAAAATTTTTTTCAAATAAAGACATACAATTAAAACACTATCCGGAAATATTTACAAAAATTTTTTCAACGAATTTCCTGTAAATGCTGATAATTTTTTATGCATATTATTTGACTTTCAGCAAAAGGTTTTCTGGTAAGTGAAGTGGCTTATGAACTCTTTATCAGAAACCTTGCATTTGAAGGTAAGAACAGTGAACGAAGTTACTTAGCTGTTTACGTAAGTATGTATTTTGAAGTACATACATTATTATGTATATACTACATGTATATGTATGTATATAGTAGATAATACCTCTTTATTGCGCCTTATATAAATTCCGATACTTTATGACTGTTGCTTCTCGGATATAATGCTTGTTGAGTATTATATACTAGATCTAGTAATAAATTAAGTTGTTTTCTTACATCAAACTTTTTGTGACAGAGAAAAAGAGAGAGACTGTGTGTGTATTAATATAGCATAAATTAAAAGAAACGAGTACGATTATATAGTATATTTATATTTAATCAATAAAGATGAATTGCTTTCAAAACCCGAATGTTGGTATGCCAAAGCAAAAATAAATCAAATTTTAAAATTCTGTTACCGATTTTTCGAACTGATTAGGTGGCAGCACCGAGAAATTTTCTGAAAATTTAACCAAATTTTTATGTAACAATATAGACGAATCATTAGCAGTAAAAATGTGAACATCATTGAAATAGTCCCAAAATATTAATTTTTATTTTCCCGAATAAACTAAAATGGATACATGGTGTAGTCCCTTTATATTAAAAATTATTGAGATTTTGAACTAAAAATATAGTATAGACAAATATTGCTTAATTTTTCATGGCAACATATTCACGAAATCTTCAAAGTATTGCTATTTTATAGTTTTGCATATCCATGAGAGTCTTTTGATGATAATTGGTAACAAATTTTGAAAACCATTTATTTGAATAAAACTCTTTAATTTCCCATCATCTTTTAATCTACGTTTAATATTTGGAAGGCCACGTATTTTTCCACATTAGATTAGTTAGAAATGACCGTAAACCATTAAAATGCGTTTAGTCTGTCGAATAAACAATCGAAAAAAACGTGGATACCCTAGAAATCTGCTTTGCGTATCGGAAACCAGCTGTGCCATAATCTTTTAGCGATTAAAAAGTGATCCCTTCGGCTATTTATGAAAAATTTAGATCTCGATACTAGGGCTCTTTCTTGACAACTGCTGCGTTCATTAGGACTATGACCTATCAATAGAGTCCATTGTACATAGATTAAAGTCTGAGAAGCACGAAAGCGGTTGGACAAAATTGATAATTCAGACCCAAGAATTGTGAAATACTTGTAAAAGACTATTTCAATATTCGACAACTCAAATAAAGCTCTTGCGATCCGTTATGCCTTTAAAACATTTTTACGACAACCTAAGAGGTTAATGAGAAATTTTAATGTCTTTCTGCATAAGAACAGATGATGAGAAAAAATTTGGGAATAGTAACTCTAGTGATGTCTATATCGTTCAACAACTGGATGTCTGTAATCGGTACGGATACGGATTTAAATACAAATATATATATAGTTGATCAAGGATTCGACTGCTCTTTAATATTATTTGGAGAATAATTTTGTTAAACAGGAATCAGGATTCAAAAATTATAACACCGATCCAATGACAAACGCATTCCAGAATTTTTTTATTTGTTATATATGTATACTAGGAGACCGGATTTAGTGATGGCAGTGAATTTTTTCCAGATGCGTAACATAAACCGACCGATTCACTATTGCATTCGAAAACATGACAATATTGACATTCTTTGTCCATACTACCAATCATGATTAGCAAATGAGGTCTATTTCAGGGTCATATTCAAACGTAAGGCGATTAAACGATAATCGTGCTAGTGCTCGATGATTTTGCACCCGCTGTCGTTCATTTACTCTGTGAGCGTCGGTTACTCGTTGACGCGCCTCTCGTTGCCTTAACGTATTAGCACAAAGACGTTGATTGCATTGCTGTGAATACTCATTTGCGAAAAATTCATTGTAAAACATTATCTAGATGATCGAATTCTGAATCTAAACCATTCTTAAACCCCCTTGAATACACACAAAAATTGATCAGAATCGGTCCAGCCGTTTAGATGGAGTTCAATTACAAACACACGTACTGAGGATTTATGTATATAAAGAATATATTCGACCAGAGGTTGATGACTTAGGAAGCCTTTTTAAAGAGTATTCGGTGAATGTTTTAGTTATAACAACAATAATAACAACACTAGAATGGTTACAAGATCAGCTGAGCAGCTAGAAAATCTAGCAAAAATTAATCTTGTTAAATTAACTACAGTGGATATAATCTATAAAAAGTTTAGAAACGTGCACAGTGTATTGTAGAAAAGCCTTCCTATCAGTTTCTAGGCACGCATAGGCGAACAGAATTATGTATAACGGTACAACAGTGATATAGAAATACGTAATCAAATATATAGTAATAAAATACATCAATCAATTTAGATCAATTTCGATCACTGAACCATTGAACCAAATAGCACTTCACATCCCTCAACACAAAACTTACACAGAGATGCATTGAACATGATTTTCAGATGTGAGCACCAATTAATAAGCCACCCACGTACGCTCATCAACCAAATTAACTAGTTCGGCTTCGCAGAACGATTCCAGTAGGCTTACAAATGAGTTTTGCGTGCGCAAATGTGTGTGTATGCTGTCAAACCGGCGCAGCGGAATGCGATTGTGAATTTTTCCGACAGCAAATAGTTATGTATGCAATGCTCGTTAGAGACGAACGGACGGACGGACATACAGCCAATAGGCCAATGGGTTTGTAGGTTTGCTGTAAAAATCAAAAGCAGATGGCACAGACAAGCGGCGCTGGCGAGCGTGTATGTATGTGTGTTTGGCAACATGTAAACGCATTCAAATGTAAACAGGCTTAGCAGCGCCAAGAAATTCTCGGTTGAGAATAAAATAAAGAAAAAGAGTAAAAAAAAAAAAGGCGATTGCAAGCGCGCAAGAAGTGGAAGTGGTCGGTCGAGTCGAGCGCAATAAAGTAGAAAATTTAAAAATCGCATAAAATCCGGACGGGTGCACAGCTGACTGGCTGTCCGCTGCCGTTGTTGCTGCCGCTGAACGCTCACACAAGTTTCCGCTGGCAACGCAAGTATACAAATCAATGAAACGGCATAGTAATGGATAAAAACCATGAAACAACTATAGAAACAACAACAACAAAAAAAGCACGGCACAACAACAAAAAGAACAAATAGTAAGCAAAGAGTTGCAAGCAATTTATTAATTAATTGCTAATGCAGCATTTGCGCTACGCTGTTGTTGTTGTTTGCTGTTACTATTATTGCTGTAGTTGTATTGTTGCTGTTATTGCAATATTAGTTTTTATTAGAGATTATTTTTTTTTCGTTTTTTCAATTGAAATCATTGAATGCAAATGTTGCAAACTTTATGTGTGCCACTTAGAGATTGCTGTTGTTGTTGCTGTTTTATGCTTGGTCCAGCTAAAATGGGTCAATTAATAAATATGTTATTGTTGGCGTTGGAGGCGCTGGCGATAGCGCCGCAAAATGGCATGCACGCGAAATTGGCGCAACAAAGCAACAACAACAACAAAAGCCGTATTGGGAAATTTAGTTATTTATCAATTGTTGTTGTTTTGTCTTATTTTTGCTAACACCCAAGCAGCAGCAACACGAATTATTTTTGTTAAAAAAAACAACAACAATAATGGCCGACAACAACAACAACACCGCAAAAATTATTATTTAACACAGCAAATGTTGTTGTTGTTTTGTATTACCGAATCAGCAGCAGCAAAAACCATTTTTGTATATGAAAACAGAAACAACAACAATTGCTACAACAACAACATTGCAAAACTTATTAACACAGCAGATTTTGCAAATGCGCAGCAACAAAAATAATTTTTGTAAGGAAAACAAAAACAACAACAAATCCAAAGTGGCAGGAAAAACACAGCGCACGCGGAGGTCAAACACCAGCCGCTCGACAATGTGTTGAAAGCATAAAAGCAAAATTGCAAAAATAAAAAAAATAAAAATTAACAAAATTATCTAAAGAAGTAAAAAATAAGAAAAAACAAGCGCAATTTGTCTGATTTGTCTGTCGACTATCAGCTGACGGCAGTCATTTTTTCCATTACGCGTTCACACTTTTTCTCCGCCGCCTCTGCGAATATTTTGCAATTTTCATTACGTATCAGCCGAATCAGTCAGGCAGGCTGTGCCATTCAGGTGAGCGAGTCGCCCCCGGTGAGGTTATTCCAGTGCGCTAAACGGGTTTTGTGCAATAAAAGCTTTGCTTTGCTTGTTGTTGTTACTAAACATATTAACAAAACTAGAAATTCGCAAAAGGGAGTCATAACTAAATAAAGTGGCGAGTCACAAATACCATGCAAACAAATATCATAGAAAGTAACAACAATAATGATAATGATACATGCATAGAACTGCAGAGATAATGAATCAATGAGCTTTTGTTGTGAACAGGCAAAAGCTCACGTGCTAAGCAGTGTGTGTATACTTAAGGGTTGTTCGTCTTTGACTTTGTTGAAGTTATTAATAAATTTAATTAACAAGGTTGCTATTATTATAGAAAACGGTTGCTGGTAGTAATAAGAGTAGGACAAAAATCGAAACCCAAATAAAAATCAGGGAATAATTTGTTGAAATATACAAAATCTTATTTAACAAATAAAATCCCGAATCCAATTCTGAAAAATAGTTTGCTATAAAACCACTCCTACTAATACTAAAAATAAATTACAATAATAAAAAATTAAATCCCGATCCCGGTCCCGAAAAAGTACAGAAAAATAATTCGCTAAATACAACAAATATTCGCCACAACGACTATAAATTCTTTTATAAACACACAGTTTGTGTATTCTCAGTGGCCTTTTCTGCTTGCAGATGGGAAAATAAGTTATCGCTGCAATCCCGAAATTAAAATCTTAAATTATTTATTTTATTTGCACTTAATTGTAAGTAAATTAAAAGGAAAAAACATACACACAAACTAATACCGAAACGTAAGTTGCTGAAAATTAGGAAATCTTCTAAAAAAAATTAAATCCAAATCCCGAAAATAAATTCGCTATATAGAACAAATATTCGGAACTATTGCTACAAATAAATATATAAACTCGCATATATTTGTGAACTCAATGTAGTTGTGTGCTTTCCAGGCCTTTTGCAATATGAGGATCATAAATTTAATTTCAATTTCTGCTATAATATAATGTGCTAATATAAATGTTTAGCTAGATTTTCCAACATTTTTCGGGCTTCCAATTTTAATATAATTTTTTTTAATATACAGATTTTTTACGTGTCTTAAAGATTGTTTATAAATTGGGATCACTACTCAAAACATATATATATTTATTCATTTAATTCAAAAATTAATTTAGTTTTTAAATTTCAAAACAAGCGAAGAATTTCGCAATTAGTTCCGTTTTTTTGCCGTCGAAAAAGAGTTGTTTTGGATTTTTAAACATTTTGGAGAAAACAGGATTTTTAAAAATAGATTTCAATTACCCTCAAAAATTAATAAAACGGCTTTTTCTCGCTTTTGGTTTCAACTCAAAAATTTTACTAGTTAGTCAAACCAGCCTGTACAAGATTTTTTTTGTTCACTGTATGCATGTTGTATGTGTAGTATATCTAAAAAAAAATACGATTTTCAGTTTTGAAAAATAAACGGCATCAATATTTATTAAATTTTACCGAAGAGATATACATAGATATACATATAAAAAGCCTATATTTCCTATATTTTTAATTGACAAAAATTCTAATAATACAAATAAGAATTTTAACACATCAACTAATGTTAACAAATTTAACAGAATTAATAAATTCGGTTAACAGTATTTACAAATGCTTATCAACATCAGAGAAAGCAGAGAATTCATTGTAAATTCATTTATGTTTTTTAACAGAATGTTGTGTGATGTTAACAGAAATGTAAGTTGAAGAACGGAAATGAAACGATTAACAGTTAACACACAGTCGAAGAAATTAATGGTAAAAAGTATTGCATACTTATAGGCGGCATTTACAAATATATCAATGATAAAAGAGTGAAAGCGATTTTTAATTAATACTGTGTACTAATATAAATTAAGTTAATGAAGTTTAAGGATTGTAAACATACATATTGTCGAATATTAATGGCGCTTGTTTACGTTTACGACATATGAGATGTGGTAACTTTTTTCAATTTTTCTACTTATTCACAGTATATATTCATTCACAACAGCGATTTTCCAAATATAAGTTTCCAGTGGCTTGAATACGTATAAACATACGTACGTATACATACATATATATGTGAAGGAAGCTGCATGGAAAATGTGAATGTGGATTATTTAAGAAAATATATGCAGACACATATTTCCATGTATGTACATATTTATACAGATGTGTGTTAAGTAAATCTGGTTGATAAAAGAGGGCAAATATCTGCAATTGAAGATTTACCACAAAATAAGATTATATTTTGAAATATTAAAATGTATATTTTTTGAATTGAACTCGGAAAACTAGCTAAGTATTGAATTATAGTCGTATTTGAACGAACTGTGAAAAAATTCGCCCACAGAAGTTTTCTTTATACACATTTTTTCAATACCTTTTTATAACTTTTTGATTAATTCGATTCGAACATTTCATTCGAAAGCCACGGTCGATGGCCACATCTCATCGTCTATAAGAGATCCTCTCTCTCAATCGGGATGTCAAATGGTGTTACATACATACATGTATGTTACTATTTAATATTTTTATATATTTTCTTGAGTTAAATTTGTGTTCTGCGATAAATTATAAGAAAAAAAAACAAGGTCCACAACAAAAAAAAAAAAAATGGTTTTTACCATAATATATTATATTTAGCGGTAGAATGGTCCAAAAATGTTATTTTGTTTATAAATATTTACATACATACATATATGTGCATTTATTGACATGAATGACCCTGTAGGGACAACTGCCCCGCAAAAAATAACTCTACTCTAGAAATATTCCAGAGACAGATTATATATGTGAAATATTTTTGGATCTATATCTTATCTTTGTTTTTAAACTGAATTACAGCGAAATTGCTTTCTACGAGAAAATGAGAGTGAGGTATAAATCGCCTCCCACCTTCAACTGCATCGAATAATTTAAATAGAATTTATAAAATATGTTAAGGGACATGAAAAAAATATAATTCTTCATCTCAATATAGAATAAATGAGAATTTTCTACAAGTTTTAGAAATTCTCACAATGGCTAATATTATATATTCTAATGTAAAGCGCTTTCAAATCAGAAAAATTCTTAAAAATTAACTCTGCCTGCCGAGAGTCGTTTATTCTTTACTACTAAATAACCGTAAGTGGTAAGGTAAAAATATCGTTACATAACCTAAATATGTGTTAAAAAGCTTAAGAGCACTCCCAGTCGTAAATAACAGACCAAATCGGCTAACAAGTGCATTCGGTACTTTTTTTAAAGGAGAATATTCCTACAAGGACTAATATTTACTTTCGTAAGTGCATAAACACTCAAAAGTAAATACACGGCAAACTAACATATGTACGTGCACGGCTTTGTTGTTTCCGTCAAAGTTATTTATCTCTGCATCTCAACATCTGTTTTAACAGTTGCAATTAGTCAACGATTGTTGACGGAAGCTGCATGGAAAATGTAAATGTGGAATATATATTATAAGAAAATATATGAAAACATATATTTGTATGTAAGTCTGGTTGATAAAAGAGAGCAAATATCTGCAATTGAAGATTTGTACAGTACAAAATGATTAAGAGGAATTTCTAGGAAATTTTCTGTGACTTATATTATATATGTATATACATACATATGTATCTATAAGGAATGTGAAAAGTTTTTCAGATTCTATACATAATGGGCTGATTGATTTTTTAGTACTTGGAATCGAAAATTCTTCGAGAGTTCATTGGAAAAAACTATTTGTTGCAGGTAATTCGCAGCCAACAAAGTTTTTAAGTTTAAATTCGTAAAACCTCCGAAAATAGTTTAGTCATCCTTCACCAAAACGAGCAATCTCCGACACCTGGGCATTTACAACAGCATATTTGACCGCATAAAGTCTGGAATTAACATAAAATCCATCATAGAGTCCTGAAGCGGCACTCAAAACATCTTTTAGTTCCGTTAAACCAAGAAGAAACTACGTGGTCAACGTATGCCAATGTCAGTAGGAACAATTGATCCAAGTAAAATGCATTTTTCATAGACGTCCTATAACTGACTTGGAAGCAAGGTTAGAACTGATTAGTTTTTGGTATCGATCGGTCAAGTCGTTTCGAAGTAATTTGAAAAAAACGATTTCTTCGAAATTTTTCGTTTTCGATATCTCGCAAGTAAATCAACCGATTTCGACCCGGTTTGCGGCAAATGTGTTTCTTCAAGGTTTAGAACTGATTAGTTTTTGGTGTCGATCGGTCAAGTCGTTTGGAAGAAATTCGCAAAAAAAAAACGATTTCACATTTTTTATTTTTGAGATTTCTCGAAATCTACTGGTCCGATTGAAATGAAAACCTTTGGAATGCCGTTTAGTTTATTCAAATCGGTTGAGCCGTTTAAAAGTTATAAGAGGTTTACATACATCCACACATTCATACAGACATACGGACATCATCGTAGAAATGTTCGGGGAAGCTTCCGCGACCCTCAGAACGTCGAGATCTGTTGAGAACTCGATTTTTACAAAATGGGGTGAAACCAATAACTTTCCGATTTTTAGAAAATTTTTTAATTTTCTTAGGGGGAAGTTAAAAATTAATGCGATGTATTCGTAAACTTAAGTACAGACTTCGTATACACTTGGCTTTAGTCGCAAGAAACTAGGAATACTAATTGCCTCTGAGATAGGGAGCAAATCTTGAAAACCCTATACATATAAAACAACTGAACTCGAGTCAAGTTCCGCGAAAAGACTGTAAGAGTAATTGTTTTTTTTTGTTTTGTTTTAAGAGAGCATGAGATAACGATAGGATATTTATTAACAATAAGAAGAAGAAGGGGAAGCTCTGTTACCGGCTTATGTTTCAATATTCCTGCATGAAAAAATTACCCTATATTGTCGAAAGTATGCTCAATAATGTACAAAAGGTCCGAATAAAATTTATAAATCCATAAAAAAATTCGCAAAAAAAATATTTTTTTTTTACCTGAAACCCTTGATCTTATTCGTATTACGATTGCGCTTAGAATTGAATCATAAGAATGTACAATCTGGATTAAATGGTACAAAATAGTATAATTTTTTTTGTTTTAATTAGAAAAAAAATGCGTGATATTTGCCGAGATACCCACCCCTTTTCCACAACGTAAAACTGGATGAGGTAATTTATGGACGCCCCTAACATATTTGTGGAAAGTCTTTGGAATTCAATAGAATTTACTTTAAGTAAAGAAAAATAAACACATTTTTTTAAAGTTCAAGTTAAGTCAGTTTCGAGAGCACCAAGAAACAATATTATTTTGCTTCGACTTAAGAGATAAGGAATCTTGCGACTGTTTGAAGTTAGATCTATGGTGAGGTCAACATAGTAACCTAAACCCTTAAGGAAGGTATAATGAGAACCTAAAGCTGAGCTAAAAGTTTTGAGACTCTATGTAAAAGTCTTTCGAAACCTTTTGGGAAATGGGTATCGATGCAATCGGTTTGATCATCTTTATGAGGGATAGCTAAAGAACATTCAGAAAACAACGAAAGATTGCTTTCCAACAATATTTACTAAAAATTCAGAGACTGCTTTCTTGTTGCTTCTTTTAAAACGTGGTGCTCTCTACTAAGTTTTACAAAAATCACTTTATTGAAAGTAATCAGAGAGGCGCATTTCTTGTAAATAATAAGAAATCTGTTCGATTCGCCAGCAAGGTTGCAAATATTGCATTTAAAACATAATTAAATTAACATTTGAATTCAAATTTCTTATATTTTGTAATCCCAAATACGGGATTGAAAAAAAATTTAATTCCACATGCCGGATTACAAAATAAAAACAAAAAATTTAATCAGACAAACCGGATTCCAACTATCTTAGCGTTTGCGTACTTCATTGAAATTAACAACATAAAACTAAAATCAATTGTCAATTTTTTATCCCAAGCAATTTTAAATTAGATTTTTAATTTTTAATCCGAACATCAAAATTAAAAAATTAAAATTAAATTTAACATGAAAATTTTGAATTACAACTTTGCAACCCTGCTTGCCAGCCATAATCGGAATAGAAATCTGTTTTGGAAAGTAGATAAACAGAGAATTTGAACAACAAAAAAATCAGCAAAAATTATTCGAAGCCAGGAAAATACCTTCAGTTGTTGGCAAAACTTTATATAATACTTGGCGAAGTATTGCCCTGATATTATCCATTTTAGGTAAGAGGATACACTGTTATTAGAAAGAGATTCTTTCCCTAAGATCAACCAATGCAGTATAAAGAACATCGGAACTTTAAAAATATTTATATTAGATATGGGGTCGACATATTTGGTGTCTGGGTACTTGAATTTTTTAGGCCGATTTCGACAATTTTTGGGAGGACACTATTTGGGCGAAGTTTTATTCTGATAACTTCAATAATTTTTGATTTGTATGATGGAATTTAAAAGTTTGTCATATGATAAGTAGGCTGACAACCACCCGATTTTCACAGCATATGACAGAAATTTTTGGGTAACACCCACTCACATCAAATTTGGTCGAGTACTTCCTGAGATAGAGGATTCACCCAAAGGTGGGCGGAGCCACATCTATTTTCCATCTTATTTGGGGAGTGGGCGCCGTTATTATCTGATTTTAACCATTTTCACAATGTATAAAGAAGTGCTAAAAGGACTTCTTCGAAGCAATTTCGGTTGATTTACATTAAATCCTTTAAGAGTATGGACATGCCCACTTATACATATTTTTTTATTATATATAATATATCGAATAGTTTCAGGTCATACAAACAACCGTTAGGTGATTAATATTATTATACTCTGTAGTAACATGTTTCGAGAGTATTCAAAACCAGAAAAACCGAATACAATTAGCTTCCACTGTATATTTATGAAGCTTTATTACAATGTTAAATAATTTGGAGCAAAAGGAGTAAGTGCGCACATATAGGTCTATTTATATACACTATTTTTCTCTCTCTATTTTCTTTTTTGAAAATTTCCATTAGTAATGCAAATGGTAGCGACAGCCAATTTCCTCAATCGATTGTGCTGCGAACTGGAACAAAATGTGACTCAATTGCGGACAATGTCAAATAAATTTTCGAACGAGTGAAAGGTGAAAAGGGAAAATTCAATTGAAGTGAAGGTTGTTGATGATGACTGAAAGAGCCAATGTACATGAACCTTGGCATTTTCACAAAATCGTTTGCCAGCAAAACAGAAACAAAAAAGTCAAAAGTACAGAATAAAAAAATAAATAAATACAAAAGGAATAAATAGACAAAACGTGTGTGTGAAAATTGAAGAGAAAAAATAGATAAGGTAAAGGACGAGTGAATAATGAAAAACTTTATTATTCTCGGAATGCTCGCCTACGACACGAGCCAATAGTTCAAGGCGACTTATTCTACTCGCTTTAACTCGTGCGCACATGGTTTTTTCATGTCTGTGTGTGTGTGTGTGTGTCCCCGAATGCTAATAATGTGCTAAATATCAAGGAGAATATGTGAAAAAAGTTAAAAGACACTTCGGGAAAGCTTTGATTTTAAATAAAGAACTGAACTTTTTAGAGTTGTGACTATTGTATGACAAGGGTAGTTACACATTCAGAATTAAGAACTTCTGGTAACGTTGCGAATAACAGAGGTATAGTCAAGTCCCAACTTCACGCTTGGGAAAGGAGTTGGGCTAATTTGTTGTTTCGTAGAGGCACCAACTTAGAAAAGGAGTGCGTAACTTGGAAAAGTCGTTTAGATGTAGGGTTTAGGAATCTTAAGTAACTAACTAACTTACTACGTAGTTAAGAAGCACAATATGAAGACCTAGTAACATAATGATTGTTTTGACATCTTGGTTTTTCATTTTGAAAGTAGGTCGTCAGGAACTACAATTTGTTGGAAAGGATTAATGCTTGCTAAATTAATTGTTCCAAAACAATGTATAACGGATTTTTTTCTTATCTTAAAGAAACTATTTTACAGTGTTCCGTACCACAAGTTGGTGATTTTTAAGTTTAAACTATTTTGCACTTACATTTTGTGTTAAATATTCTCTAATTAGAAAGCATGAAAGAGTTGAAGTTATAGATCGATCGGATACCGCTTAAGATATCAAGAAAAGCATATCTCTTTTCAGCTAATATGAAATTCTTGCACAGATCTTTTCAGTTATCAAAAACATGACCGACATAATTACAACTCTAGCATTCAACAAGGGCGGAACAAGTCTATCTTGTGATGAAAGTTTTTCTGGATAAAAATAGTATTTTTGTGTTAAGTTGATTTATTCGTTTTCATCTTATCAAGAGGGACCCTCTATCCATACCCGACATTGATTTGTTTTCGTGCTCTGAGGAAGGATAAGAGCGACGCCTTCATCGCCTTCATGTTTGTTCCGAGATAATCATCAGAGTTTTTTTCGGTGAAATCGGGTTCCATAAGTTGGCCACTTCAGATGTTTTCCAATATTTTAGATTTAGCCGGAATCAATAGCTGGACATTGTACAAAAACACAATGGACAAAATATCTCACGGAAAGACTTTCTGTTTCGATTAGCAGAAGAACTTGCTTCAAAATATCAGACGAAGCTGATGTACCAACTACGAAAGGCACGGTTTCTGTACGCAAATGGTGTCAAATAGGATACTGCAATAACAACAAGACTACAAATATTTGCAATAAATGCAAAATAAAGTCTATGTAGAAAGTGTACACAAAGCAAAATCTACATATGTAGAAATTGTTAGCGACAAACTGTAAACAATTAAATGTTTTATTATTTTCAAATGTCTTTAAATACATTTAGCTATTACAATTAATATTGTTTAACTTTTTTGTCATTTTTTTAGATAGAATAAAGACTTGAAACCACAAATGCCATTTCTTCTTATACACCAGTCATTTTGACTGGTTTTGGTGGAAATATGTATATTTAAATAGCTGGTAAATCTAGTGCTAAGAATACTCAGCTCCATGCTATTTATAACATACTCGTACAATATGACAAATTTTTCAAAGCTTAGAACAACAAGCAAGTACTAAAAACATAATGGAGCCATCATATGCTTGAGAGAGAACATTTATAGATTTGAATTCGGGAAGGAAGTTTCTTTAAAGAAACGAAATAAATGAAAATTTCTATTCCAGAAGTAAATTTCAGCATAGTCGGTTTTCTTGATGCTGCAAATAAATACATATACTTTATCTTAGCAATTACGCAGTTCTTTGAAGATCTAGAGGCTTATTTAAATGAATTCTTTAGCTAAGAAGACGCTCTACTGTTCGAAGGTTGGCAAATCTTATATTGCTTAGCAAAATGAAGGCCAGTATTGCAGGAAGCTTCGAAGTTTTTTGAACGCAGTTGTGTTTAAAGAGGTTTTAAGTTTTCAAACTACCTCGTTTTTAAAGTAATTTGAGTGATAATAAGAGGGCTAAATAAAAGACCTCTTAAAATACCATTTTATGCTATAAACTCACGTACTGCTATTAGCTTAAATCTATAGATTATCTAAAATTCTTAATATTCGCAATATTTTTCACAATTAAATAACCCTTAGATTTAATTTAAGATACACTAAATCCATTCTTCATAAAACAAACAAATTAACTAACCGGGTAATTGAATTACGGGCGAGCCAATCACGGCTTAATCGGGCTAAACACACACATTGGACGTTATTAGAAATACAAGGATACAGTTCTAAAACGGCACAAGCGTGTCAATGCATATTTCTTTTCGAAATTATTTTCATACGCCTCCAACACTACGTCATTCAATCAATTTGGTCTGACTACGTCGAATGGCGTTGCACAGCTTATCTGCCCACTAGTCATTTTGCGACGCAGAGTTTCTGCCTCAAATTGTAGATAATTATATGAAACCATTTGCCACATATAAAGACACTTTAGCGGCAAAGTAACTGACAAGCAGCTTTCTGCTTCCGACAGAAGAGTGCGTGCGGATTGTTTTTGTTGGCAACAGGATGTCTGTGTAAAGGCAGGCGTTTCGCAAAACATGGTTGTCAAGCAGCCAAACGACCGACTGAGCGACTACACGACCCAACGACCGACCGACAGAGTGGCAAAGCGACAGATCGTCGCTCGACCCTCAGCTGAGCACAGCTCTGCTCGGCACACCAACACAGTGAAGGCTGTGTTCTATCGATTTTTATATTAGATTGGGTAGTTGGGTCTGTGGTGGAGAGAAGATGACAGCAGCAGCGTGTTACGTTGTTATTGTTTTTATTGCTGGCTGGTTATATCATCATGTTGAAAGCAAGCAAAATGAAGAGGCGGAAAATGAGCAACGATGGAATGTAAGCATGGAAAAAATGTATATTAAATACTAAAAAGTGCTCGGAAAATTCGTTATAAAAATAAATATGTCCTCGATGGAGGTGGAGAGTAGGGGCGCCAACGTCGCGTGTAGGCGCTCGATTAAAGGCGAAGGATTTTCGTTTATGAATGCGCACACATGCAATATCACTGAAGGCATGTGACAATTTAAGCTACAGAAAATATGGAAATTATATAAATAATATTGTACAGTGGTGGGCAAATTAAAATTTATGCTTAGATGAATTAAATTTTTATAACATTAACGTTTGAATAGCGGAATATTTTGTGTGTGTGTGTAAACATTTTAATGATACTAACGGATAATATAATTCTTAGTAAGGAAGGGCTAAAGTCGGGTGTTACGGAACATTTTATACTCTTAGCCTTTAGGTGTTGGCGAAACTTTATTTTAAAAATGTTGCGAAAGATTTCAACATTTCATTGTTCGTCGAAATTGTGAATGGACTACAATCAAATTTTTAACATACAGGCATAGGATTAACAAAAATAGATTCTCTCCGAATTTCTATAATATATCTTACAGATTGACCGATATTTTCGATAAAAAGTTCGCAATAGGAACTAAGGTGTTCGGTATATGGTGACCTGAACAGTTATAGTCCGATTTTGACATTTTTTAGACACGAGATTCATACATTATAGTGCGAAAATAGGCAATACCAAACAAAACTTTCCATATAAAACATGTTTAACATAATTTTACTTTTCAGTACACAAATCAAGTACCTACGAATATATTCAGATAAAACTCTGCACGAATAGTGCCTTTGATGTACCTATATCGAATATATGGACCCCAGTACGAATGGTAATTCCTACAAGACTATGAGCTTTGTAATCTAAAATAATTTTTTTTTCATTGAGTAATGAAATTCAAAAGAAAAGAACAAATTTGTCTTAGAATAGTCAAACTTCAAGCGTTAACATCTTTCAAACGGTTAGGTTTACGAAAAAATCTTAATGTACCTTTTTTGAAGAGCAATCAATTTCCTACAAATTACATAAAACGAAATATTTTTCAAGTTGTTCAAAGTGTGATATGCATTTTTCTATCTGATGTTATCTGCAAAAAATAGAAAACTGTAAAGCGGAGGACTATCCCTTTACAATTAAGAGCTCATACTTGAAGAGACTTTCTTAGAGGTGTCCATCAACCAATTTTTCAGGTTACTAAGCGAAAAAAACAAACTTTTATTTTACCCACACTAATAGATACAGATACATATTAAATGAAAAAAGTCATGCTTGGATTTGAGACCCCTGAAACAAATATAGCCGGTATTATTGAAGTTTTAGTGCAAAGGGTAACTTTTATAAATAGAGATAAATACATATAAATTAAATGGTAACTAAAAGTCATGTTTTTTTTTTACTTTGGGAACCACTGAATCGCACATAAGCAAGTATATTCGAACTTTCAGTACAGAGAGTATTTTTTTTTTGCAAATAAGTGTTCACAAATACATGAAAACTAACCCAACCCTATTTTTCTGACCAGCACTGTATATGACCCAAAAACGAATTTAAGTTACAATTTTCTATAAAAAAAATGCGTAGGCAGCGAAATCAATCAATTTGTTGCATAATAAGGATAAAACACTCACCAGTAAATGTCATTCGAGGTAAGCATATTGTTGCCGGGTATTACAGTTACAGCGCTACCACGAGCTAAGCGATTGCTGAACGATTTCGAATTGTATGTAGGAGTTAAGAAGTTTATAAGGATTTGCGAATTTTTCCGATTTATCGTGTGTGATTTTTACGCGAAAGTATATGATTATAAAAAATATATAGACATATATACTTATGTTCGTATGTATGTATGCATATATATGTATTTTACGTATGTTTGTATGTATTGTAAATGCGACGATTTTTATTTGCGCTTAAATTGTAAAACTGATATTTTGCTTTATAGTTTGTATATATATTAGCGATTAAATATGAATATTCTTATATATATATATTATATATACATATGTATGTGAATATGAATCAGTCAAGGTTGCGCCCAATTGTAGAATATGGCGTTTATTATATAGCGAGTATATTAAAGTTATATTACTGTTGTTGAAACGTTTGAAATCGGGTCTGCACACTGACACTTACACCACACACATTTAAGTATGTATGGATGTGTGTGTATGTAAATTTGCGAATACGCTGTTTTGTATGTATGTAAGGCGCAGTTTTGAAACTTTTGCGGATTTGGACTGGGTTTCGTAATGTTTGATGATTTACACGGACGGCGTTTGGTTGTTTTTTTTCCAATTTTAGCTTTTGTTGTTATTATTTATTTTTAAATGTATATATTTTTGTTGTCGTTTTGTAATTTATATTAATTTTGTGGTTTTTTTTTACTTTATGTTTTGTGATTTTTGTATGTTTTTTTTAGTTTTAGCTTTTGATATTTTTTAATTTATATATTTTTGTTGTTGTTTTTTTACCGTTTTAGTGGGTTAGTCGGTGTTTGCACTGTTCGCACTGCTTGCGGAAATTCGCTTACACTGTTGTTGTTGGCATGTAAATGTGGTTGTTTGGTTGGCTTGTTTGTATGGGCGGGGTTGTTAGTTAGTATTCAACGGTTTTATACACTAATATTGTGCATTTTTCGGCAAATTTGCAATTTGAAAATTTTTAAGATTTTTGCAATTTTCTTGCGACACGCACACACAGACACTCACGCATGTACCACTGCGGCCCACCGCTACGTTGCTTAAATTATAATATACATATATATTTTTGTTGTTGTTTGGTGGTGTGTATATATATTTGTATGTATTTCGCTGGCCCTTTCACCGTATACATACACAGCGATGGCTGGCTGACTGGCTGCTTGTATATACAAAACGCAGACAGCGAGTCTGGAAAAGTTGTTTTATTCGACACTTTCCTGCTAAGCTACCAGCTCATTTGCAAAAACACAACCGCCGCGACAGTAAATATAAACGCGTCACTAATTTTAGCACAAACTTTTGCACTGTTTCGCACTTGAGTGCAAGAAAGAAGATGATTTTTACAAAAATAATCTCTCAAACGTGTAAAATATCAAAAATAATTCACACCGTTCGGCCGTGGTGGTCGACATGTTCTACCGAAAATTATGGACTAACTGAAAAATGCTGAGCGGCGAGCAAAGTATGCGGCAAAATACACAAAACACATAAGGGTTCGCCTGACGGTGCCGCACACTGCCTTCAGTGTTGCAGCAATAATAATATAAGTGTTGTTGTTATTGTTCGCATGCGGCCCCCTTCAAAATTTTCCAACAGCGGATATGCGACAACGACCGGAGTAAAACGAATGCTCGTCACTCGCTAGCTCGCACAAAAACACAAACGAACACACAGTCGGCGCTAAGGGTTGTTCCGCAACACACAATGCAGGGTTGATTTGAGGTGAGCGCATATACAGTTATGAGCACCACCACCACCGTGTCAGCTCGAAAGTCATCATCAGCAGCAGCAGCATTGACAAGAGCAAATGAGGGCGAGCATTTGGAGTAGAATGCGTGTATTATCGGTAATTATGGAATTATATTTGATTACAAAGGTAGTTGGAATTAAATATCGAGATAGTAAATTTAAGTAAGTGTGCAGAAGGTATGCGTAAAGGCGTTAGTTTTGGCATGTTTTTATTGCATTCCCCACAGTAGAGGAAGAAGAACTATATTTGCTGAGCGCAGAGACATTAATGCTCTTTTGCTCATTCCCTCTCGCTCTCATCACTTGCCGCTCTCCTATTTGGAGGGGTTGACTTTCCTCATTTTTAGCACTTGTTTTATTAATTTAAATTGCTGTAATATTTAATAAAATTAAATTTGCGCGAGTTCAATGTCACAGTAATTGTTAATCCCCAACGAAATTTCTAAAATGTGAATTATGTGGACGCAAAATGTGCTCAACAACCTGCTACCCACAACGGCATTGCCAACACCAGAAAATACTTCGCCTTTTTCTTGTTTTGCTTTTCCTCCTAGGTAAGCAATCAAGATGAATGAAAGTAGGAAGGAAACTTAGTTAAAAAGGGCGGAACTGAGAAACAGGAAGTGACGAAATGAAAACACTTGTAAATAATGCAATTCTGTCATACATGTTACGAATGGGCGTTTACCGCTACGATGATTTAATAAATATGATTATCGCTTAAAAAAAATGTAATAAAAGGAAATAATTATTAATAAAAAAAAATATTAGAGGATGAAAAATAATAAATATATGATAAAGGAGGAAGGAAGAGGAAGTGTCTGACGGAACCCAATATACGAGACTCTCGCAAGTTATTCACATTTCTGGCCTGTACAGTCTTTCGATATGTCCGTTCGGTTCGGGTAGAGCCGAATGTTAAATACTCCTGCGATGAAGAACTTGAGATGTCCGCAAAAATTTGTCTCCTGAAAATTTATATTTGTGCCAGGTTTTATTGTGAGCTTTTAATGCCTTTTTTGTCTGACTTTAACCCATTTTATGGGAAACATAACGACCCTTAAAGGTCTAAAGCGGTTTTATCTATTTTCACCGGTTGGTTACCTATGGTTGTGTTATGAGAAGGTCTATCATCACTGCATTTGCGACAATTTTGTTTATTAATGTACCCGTTCATATTGGACGCAACGCGCGATAAGTCGCGGGAACCAAACCAAATGATTACGGAAATAAATCTAAGTCTGTTCATTATGAAATGGCAGACCAAAGTGAAAGAGTAAAAATCAAGAAACAGCTGTCAATAAGACCACTTCCGAAAAAAGTCTTGCCTAATTGAAAACCACAAGTCTAAAAAAAACATTCGTTCTAATTATTGCGGAAACACAATGCAATATGCGAAACTTTATTGCCCAATTTCATTATTATATCTAACATATTATGCGATATATTCTGAGTAAAGCCAACCGGGAATCATTATATTAAGTAAGAAAAGGGACTTTCAAAAATTATGAATCGATATCATCTATTTTTGACACCAAGTTATATAATAAATAATAATATATGGGGAATTTCATCCTACATGTTACTCTCCTATCTAACTCTCTCTTCACTAATCGACATACTCGTATACTGTTAAGAGCTAACTGGAAAAACGGAGAGATGTTATATGTAGGAGGGTTGACACGAGATATAAGCCAATTTGATATATATTTAGTACCAAATCACCTTAAGTCAATTTTATTACGATATTTCACTTAAATACCGACATTTACTATATAAAGTCTAATTTGAAAAAAAGTTGCCACATATATATAGGAGGTGGGTGTGATTTTCTTTATTGGAGGGATGACGTCCACCTTTTAACAAAATTTATACTACAAAAGCCTCTCCACTGTCAGACTATATATGCCAAAATTATTTGATATCTACAATGGTTAAGAAGCTAAGGCATGGATTTGCATTTCGTCGGTCGTCGTGTCCTCCCATTTGTAGGGTGAGGTGGAACCATGCCGGCACTTTCTCCTCCACTGTCCGGCTTTAGCTAGGCTGAAACTGAAACCTCTCGCCAATCACACTTACGGCGCACCAGAAGATTTGGCCGAAACGAATATTGGCCGTCTCAACAAGTTTGTCATAGGCACAAAGCGCTTTGTTGACATGTAAGGGTTTTTTGATCCAGCTCATAGGAGTTTTAGGTATCACAACGCTCCGGGGTTTAAGCTGTCCAAGTGTGATCCTTTTTAGGATCGACCTTCTAACCTAACCTAACCTCCCATTTGTAACATGGGGAACTATGAGACTCAGAGCTTTAAGAAGCATATACATGCTAAGTCTTTTGGCATATTTAAAAAACAAAAAAAATATTCAATTGACGAACAAAAATGGTTTATGTTTACCTGCAGATATAAATTTTGTCCACGTACCTGAAATGATAGAAATCAATAAATAAATTAGTAATAATATAAAAATATTGTAGGTATTTAAAAAATTATGTAAGCATCATCAAACTAATGCAAAATTAACTTCGAGGGCAAGAACTAAGTTCTCACATATCATAAAATTATGTTCACCGATCAACGAGAAGCAAATTATCGACTAAAATTCTCTGGTAGACCTTATGGAAACAGATAAATTGACGAAGAGAATAAGTCGAGGGAACTATGAAGCTTTGAAAAGTTATACCCACAATAATTTACGGTAGCGTCCAAGTATTAATTTTAGGATTGCTACTAAATTTTGAAATATTACAGTATACATAATTTTTCTAACGGTAGTACACGAGGTCGAATTCTCGCATGAATTTCAAATCAGAGGATCTTCAACCCTTTCATTGCTTACTCTTCATAAAGTAAATATTCTTTGCACACATGTTCGCATCTAACATGTCAAGTTCTCATAGTTCAATTGTCAAACACAATTGTCTGTTCAATAGAATGTCAAAACAACGCAGTTAACATACAAACAATTCAATTAAACATTTCGCATATTACAATTTTGGACAGTGAATAGACAAGCGCGAAGAAAGAGTACGGCACGTTGGCATGGTTAAGCAATTTATGTGTGACTTTTAATGCAACAATCACGAGTAACTAAGCGTAAATTGTGAACACGAAGGCGATTTGATATGTCCGAAACTTTTTAAAGAAAGCAGAACGAGGGATTCAAACGAAAATCAAAAAGACTTGATCTAGCCTTTGTTAAAAAACTATAAACTTCGTCAATTAATTTTATTCCGTGATTCAGCATGTAGTTTCCCTCCCCAGCGACATCTACTGTATAAGTCTGAAGCGGATTTAAAGCCAGCGGTTGCTTTTATTTAGCTTTATTCCTGTGTAGTGGGGCATTCAGGTCACTACAGAAATGATTATATACAAAATACTAGCCGCACCATTTCGGTCAAGAGGTTGTTCGACCATAATCCGAAAAAGTTTTATATCGTTATAACGTTATTCTAATTTTACGATACTTTTTTAGTACGAGTGCTGTTTTACTGCAAAAAAAGACGCCTGGTAGACTTTGCTTCAAAAAAAGACCTTAGTATCGACGATTTCTTTTCAGGGTCCATTCTCTTGAGATCTGAGGACAGAAATACATATGTCGCTGGCAACCTGATCAGGACAGAATAGTACACTACTCTCGTGATACTCACTTTCATGAATGATACTATCTGATCAACATTTAAAATTTTTTTAATACAAATCTTTATTACCGCCTTCAAAATTTCCATATACTTGTTATAAGTCTCGACTGGAATGATCTGGATGCCTTCAGCGGTTTTTATTTCGGTTAATTTTTGGAGCGCCATTTGTCAGATTTCGACGTCCTTAACTATCTACTTTGCGATCTCTACTTGAAATTTTGCAAAAGATTCAGGTCTTTTGTAGCTTCATACTCAAACCATTTACGAAAATGTGTTGAGTCGATCCATAAGAGATCTAGAGATTATCTCTGATGCCAACACGACAGGACTTCGTCGCACTGTTTCTTTAACTTAGCATGAATTCCGAGAAGTACCGCCGCTCGCAGGTGCTGTCTTGAAAAAGGTGATTCTGAAGATTTGCGCATTAGATGCCATTTTGTCTCAAAATGTCAATATAAAATGATAAAAACTGAAATAGAGGAATACAACTACTATTCCCTCTGTCTCGGAAATAGATTGGCCTAACCCCTTACGAAAATAAATATTTTAAGGATTGTCAGAAAACCAACTGTATAGAAATGATAAAGTATTGAGGTTTAAATGGGGCTCCATTACTAATTATTATTTTAATATTTTATGGGAAGCAATATGAATGAGTCACTGACTTTGCAAACCTCCCTCGTACCAAAGGCGAATTCAATAACTTTTACATGACAATGCACAGAAAATGAGAGCATGAAATACAAGCGGGATGAACATATGGCCAAATAGTCAGATATATTTATGGACTATGTACGTATGTATATGCCTGAATGTGTGAGTGTCTGTATGCAGATGTATCCATTTACTTTGGGCAAAGCTGATGCTGATGAATGCTTTATGGTGAAGGCTTTTGTAACAGTTTTCATTTCAACACTTATTTTTGAGATTACTTTTTATTATTATTATGATTATTTATATGTTAGGTTTTTTTCGTATTTTAAATATAATATACGAGAGAAAAATGTCATTGAACCGACACAAACAAAGATGCGGTCGCAAACGGACAAAGCGCTGTAGAACTGTGGGTCTATGGAACGTTTTGATGATAATCACGATGTGATGATAATAGCAGCGACGGCGGCAGTTAGTTAGAAATGGCAATGCAGAGGTGCAGACGACGGACGGCAATGACAAAAGGCAATGGACGACCAACAGGCGGCTGTTGGCAGCAACAATAACAATAGCGAAATAAAAACAGAAACCGCTGGCGGCGCAAGCAAATCACAGCTCGACAAAAAGCCTTGTAAATGATGGTTGCTGGTTGTTGTACTAGTTTATGTTGTTGTTATTTTTTTTTGCTTGTTTTTGCATGTGATGATGAAGAATATGACGTATCCAGCTGATGCCGTCGTCGACGACGGGCGCTGCTTTATGTTAACGCTGGCGATAATGATGCTGGTAATGGCGATGGCGTTGTACGAATTGTCGAAATGGAGCAAACGAGAGATTTTTACAAATAACGCCAAAGTGCACTTAATGCTCAAGACGCTTTAAGACGCAAATACACATGACAACAAAGGAGCGAAACAAACATAAAACACAAAGAGAAAGAAGTAGGCAAAGGAAAAGAAAAATATACAATACAACAACAACAACAACAAAAGCAATATAAATATATGCAACAAACAAAGGAAGAGTAAGAGAACTTATGTGGCATGTAAGCATGCATTTACATACACACACAAGCATGCATCTACACACACAATTACAACTGTCATATACATGTACATATGTATGTATGTGTGTTTGTTGCCACTGTGCAGAAGGGCGCAAAATAATGTGGGGAGTGCAGGGAGTGCCTGGGAGTTCGAGGGTGCTGGTACAAAAGCTTTGCATAGCACAGCATCGCAAAGCATTACATACATACATATATATGTACATTTATACCACCAAACATACATACATACATAAGTCAAAATGCATGGCACGGCAGGGCTGGCATGACAAGTGCACGAGTATTTGCAATTATGACTCGAGTGTGTGCAAGCATTCTGGCAAAAGTATTTCAGCAACAACAACAACAGCGGCAGCAGCGGCACAACACTCGAAATGGAGCAGTTGGCGCATCGTGCTGCCATGCGGAAAAACAACAGCTGAAAAGCGGCAAGATGATGGAAAATGCAAGCTGCCACCACCGAGTTGCAACAGCAACAATAAAATATAACAACAACAACCATAAAAATTAACAAGACGAAAAAATAATAACAACAAAATTGCTGCAACAACAGCGACAATTCCATTCCATCTTTGTTGAATAAGCCAACATCAGCCACAGTGACAATGTAATGCCACCTCCAACACTAATTGTAACGGCACAGTGTGGCGAACTGCGAAATATGTGCGCAAAAAATTGAAAAGCAGTTTGCGTTGTACTAACGTCATTTACTCATGATTACTTGCCTCTTAGTATAATCAGAGGTTCTATAAGTGAGTTGAAGGTTTGGTTCGTTGGCTGAGGAGGTAGTGGCAAGAGCGCCAGATTGTGACCCAAGTGGTAAACAATTAGGCTTTATTCAGCAACTCAGTGGATTTGATAAAATACCTGATTTTTTTCACCCCGGCTGACCAATGTCTTTTATGTTCGTACATTGGGAGCCGTCTCAGTTGGCTGAAGGCTACGCATTTCAAAGGTGGGATTTAGAAGGTAGATGCCTTGTGATGGCCTCTCTACAATGTTACTTAGCTCCTACTTACCTAAAAACATACGTTTTTGGGTTTGGGGTATACACTGAGTTGCTACCAGTATTCCAATACTTGAGGTGTTCCTCTAGAGTCCATCATTTCCAGCAACCCTTTGAGAAGCTGATTGGTCTGGGGCAACTTGATATATATGAATGGGTACCTAGATATTTTTTATGGAACTTCCCACTGGAAATGCATCTTTCCTGACCTAACGAAGTGAGACTCAGTGTAACCGCTGCGATTAGAACAGAATACACCTTCTGTAATGCCATCAATTTCAGACTGAAAGACCTAATTGTAGTCGTTAAGTTTTAAGCTACTTACCTTCTATGTATATATTCTTACAGAAGAAGCCTGCTCCTGTTCCTGATTCACCTTTTCAATCATTGGCGAATACATAGAAAAAAGTTGTGTTAATGCTTGTATCGGTCGCATTGCCAATCTAACCCGAATTCAGTAACAAGATCACTTACAATATCATGCAGTGACCTAAAAACTTAAGCCGGCTGGCTGCAAATATTGCATCATACTTCACATGTTGATTGATCGGAAACCGAGAATGACATCCAGAGCTTTAGTTGAGGTAATTTTCATAGCACCTGTAATCGCCAGCAAGCAGACCCGCTGCATGTGTTCCAGGAGTTTAATTAATCCCTTTTTTGACGTCCCATAACCCAGGTTAAGGGTTAAGTCTCGAAAAAGCACCTCTTCTTCTTTTCATGTTAAGATATATTTCGAAATATAGTTAAAAAAAAACTCGAAATACCAATAGAGCCTTAAAATATTCCGTATTCTTTACCACTATGTCATGACAAAGTTTGTATAAGTAGAAGTTGAAACTGACAAAAACCTTCCGAGAGGATCTACGATCGAGTAACTTGGGATCACGAAGAAACTCGCACTATTCGTCCGCTGAACTTGGTCATTTGATTCTTGGCTAATGAGTACATAGCCTCATGGCGCCACTATCGGACTTGTGTACGGCTGCTGTGAAATTATCATTCGAATCCGACTCGTAGTTTTCGTTTGACAGCGTGAGGTAACGAGTGTCGAGTGTTGTTTAAAAAAAAAACGCGTATTGAAAGCTAATAGCTTTTGGATGATGTATACGACTACACTTCTACTTCGATGAGTACCGTCAAAATAGGTTTAACGAGCTTTAACGAGCTTTAACGTGCTTCAGAGCGCTCAAGATGTCCAAGATTATACGTCTTTTCGTGAACGTCAACCAAACATAAATCAGCTAATATCCGCAAGTGATCAAGGAAAAGTCGAAACAGTGGAATCGCTCGACGAACCTGCTCCACAGAAAGCGAATACTGTCCTATCGCCAGATAGCCAACGCGTTGATTCGGTTATACCGGACGTTGTCATCAACCAAATTTCTACGCAATAGGGACAGTCGAGTCTACGTAACCCGAACGGATCCGAATTTATACCCGTCGGATGCTAGTCACCACAAATAAATTTCTTTAAAATATTAATTACACCTGTCAAAATTGAAAATTCTCCTCTATTGCTTTCACCAGCAATGTGTTCTTATACATAAAATTTAAATTAAAGAATATTTGCGTTCTTTCTGAACCTTTATAAACTATGAAATGGCTTGGTAAAGCTAGCTGATCTCAGAATTAGTTCAAATAATTTGGGTCTCTAGTACTTTTCTAAAATTAATTACACGTCTGCGGAATTCCTAAGCGGGTTGAGCTGAAGTAATCTTATTGACATTAGCTGAAGTTTGGGGCTGTATTGAGGTTTTCCAAGTTCTAACTGAGTCTCATTTTAATTTTCCTTCCATTTTTCTGAATTCCCGGTCTGGATGTATGGCTACTCAAAATTTACTTCTCCTTAAATTATTGTTACTTGACCTTTGCAAAAGCTCGCGTACATGTCCAACAGCACGGCTACTACTCCGCCATTACTTTGATCTTTAGCCGCATTTATTTTTCTTCCATTAACACAGATTTATTGACTCATCAACAACATTTTTCGCGCCTGCATTCTTAATGGCGAACCACTGTAACTCGCCAAAAACTAATTTTTCGCTTGCATCTCGTCATACCCGGTCGAGTGTGTACGAATATGTAGCGTGAAGTGGCTGGAACACGCTCTTAGCTAACGGGGCGCTGATGACGATGAAAATGACGACAATGACAAAGGCGTACGAGCGCGGCCAAAAACGAGGCGATGCGAACCGAGGCGGGTAAGCGGAAGGGAGTCGCCGACGATGAACCCAACGGTGGCGATGGTGTAAAATAATGTCATATGTACAAATTTATGTACGTATGTTTGTTTACAGCCTATCCATAATAGTAGGCCAAGCAGGCAGCAGGCAATAAAGCCTACCCATCACGAACGAGTGGGTCTTTTCAGACTCCAACGCTTCGTCACAGAAAACAACAACTCTAGTTACACCACCACCACAGCCGAAAGACATCACTTACGCTTCGGTTGACTTTATTTTTAGTACTCACATGAAAATTGTTTTCATCTACGAATGCGTTGTTGCATCGCTACGCTCGATGGGGAGCGACAACGGCGGCGCGCGGTATGTGTGCTGCAGCGATGGAAACAAGCTGATGGCCGGCACTCAGTGTACGTGTCTAAAAATCACAAATCTACCAAGGCAACGCAAGTTAAATCGCTCGCTGCTGGCTTTCACATCTTCATAGGCCTAAAGGCGGGCATACATACAAATGTACATACATACTCACATGCATCTATGCATGCAAACCCACTCAATGCCTTTATACATTTGCTTCATATGCGTTGTTATACTTTTAACTGCTTGTTGTTGTTGTTTTTTTCTTGCAGTTGGCGCTTCAGTGCGTAATGCATGTGTATGCGTGTGGGTGTTTCGTTTCGTTTTTGAGCAGTTTTGAGCACAAAATAGCACGGCAGCTCAAAGTACGGCAAACAAAAGCAAACGTGGAAATATTTAATAAACAAAATTTAGGAAAAATCAACAACAATAGTAACAACGTAAGCAGCTCAGCTGCTATCAAAAGCAGTGCTCACATTTTTAAAATTTTTCTGCGCTTCACAAGCTATTTAATTTTAATAAGCATATTCATTAATGCGTTCACAAGTTTTCAACTTAAATTTTTCTTTTGATCAGCTTTCCCACGACTGTACATAAAGAAAATTGGGAACAAAAATATTACAAAAACAAGTATGGAATGGCTAAGTTCAGGTATAACCGAACATTTTATATCAAAGCCGGCTAAATATCTTCAGGAGTTGGCAATATTAAAAAATGTACCGAAAGGCTTCAACTTCGTTGTTCGATGAAATTGTGAGTGGAATACAATCAAATCTGGTATCATATAAGTTTATTTTGAAGGTCACTTAATTTTATTAATAAACAAGTGGGTTGAAAAGTTGGTATCTCTCATCCAGAAATAACACTACTAACTCCACATTTTTTTTCTCAAGTTGGTATTTCTGTCGCACAACATGCAAAGTTACAAGTCATTCTATCAATTAATTCTTTGTTTACACGTTATTTGAAGTAGACGTGTCATAGTATATATGGAAAAAATTAAATATCGCGCAGTGATAAGATTCTTTGTTTGGAAAGTTTTAAAAGCAAAGGAAATTTATGAACAATTGTTAGAAGTTTATAAGGTGTCCTCAAAGAGTACTTCATATTTTACATGGAGAATTACATATGAAAAAGCTATTTGGAAAGTTAGTACTGCACACGTTAACCATTCAACAAAAACTGAATCGAAAACAGATTTCTTAGCATAATTTGGTACGTGTTCACTTAATTTCTTTGAATTATCACACATTTTGGCCAATCTAAACGGTTTAAAGTCAGGTGGAAAGTCGCGAATCATTATATAAGATATATAGGAGGCAGAGAAATGGAAGGACTGACTTCATTAATTTTTGACGTTGCTCAGGTATACCTGAGAACTTATTTTCAAATAATAAACATAAACATATATGGAGTAAAATCAGCCGGATATTTTAAAATCCTGAAAATCAGTTTTATGGGGGCTAAGGCAAGTTTTCGGCCGATTTTATCCATTTTATGTATGTGGCAAAAAGTTAACAGGAAGTTCGAAAATCTTTATATTAGGTAAATGAAGTTAAAAGAAGTATTATGATTGATGACATATCGCCATCTGAAAAGGATTATTTCTGAATTTCAATAATATATCTCTGATTGACCGATATTTTCGGCAAAAAAACAGTCATACGCACGGGGTCGACATATTCGGTATGACGTTATGGTCCGATTTTGACAATTTTTAAACTCGAGATGTTTTATTGAGTACTGGAAAGTGAAAAAATTCCGATTAAGTCCATTTTCATAATGCAGAATAGGATGGTCAGGATAAAGGAATTTGGTTGAAATTGGTCGAGAATGTCCCGAGATATATGATTTCACATAAATATGGGGAAGTGCCACCCCCATCGTCCAAATTTGACATATGCTCCTATAAAGCCTTTCATACCATCTCGGGTGTAAAATTTTATGTCTCTGGCGTATTTAGTTATAGATTTATTGCACTTTTAGTAATTTTTCAACACAACCGTTATATTGAGGAGGGGCGGCGTTATCATTCGAGTTCACCTATTTTCACACTTTCGTAAAAAGGATTGAAATTATTTGTCCTGTAAAAATGTGGGTGATATAGGTTTATTGGTTTGGAAGATATGTATACATTAAACTTATTAGGAAGCGGGCAACAATTTCAAAAAAGAAATGAGAAAAAATTATTTAAATATACTTAAAGATACCGAAAAATAAACAAATTTAAAATAAAACATTAGTTAAAATATCATAGTATAAGAGAATAAAAAAAAATATTTTAAAAAATTTAAAAAACAAGTCCAAGTTTCATATCAAACGAAATGAAAAAATTAAAAATAAAAATAAAAATAAAAAACTAAATTATACAAAAATTAAATTAATTTTAAATGTAGAAAGCAAAAACCAAACCTAGTTTCATATCGAAGCAAAGAAGAAATATAATAATTAATAAATTAGACAAATGTATACAAAAAAAACTATAAAATAGTTAAAAAAAAATTTTCAAATATGTTAAAAACAACAACAATAAAAACCAAGTTTGATATCAAACAAATAAAGTGGGCGTATTATACTTATACATATGCACAGATACTGACCGGTTCATTGATACGCGGCAGTGCGTGCATCAGCTGTGGGTGCAGGCGATCGGTTCGGTGCACCAAAATGTGTTGCATGTGGTTTGAAATTTTGAAAAGCCGATAAGTACATCATTAATTTTAAATTTGCATACAAACACACGAAAGTCGAGCGCATTCACAGACTTTTAATTTAATTATTTTCTATTTCTTTGCTGATTAGGGGACCTCGTGGCCTCCATGCACTCTCTGGGTCAACGCAGTATCCACGAAATGCAGAGGAGATTCATTCATTCAAGACAAAGCAAGTGATAAGTGCTTTAAAATGAATATTTAAATGCATTCAACTGCTTTGCTGAGAATGGGTTGAGTGCGTCGATGTAGAGAGGTTGAGTGTGTGTTGCTTAAATCGAAGAAGTTGACAGTTCAGCAATAGTGATGGATTAATTGTGGGAACTGAAGGGAGCTTTCTTTTAGACAGCTTTCTACAATTCTGAATAAGCGTAAGTAAAAGCCTTCGACTTAAAGACTAAGCATGAATAAGAGGTTACATTCACTTGAAAATTTCAAAATATCAATTATCGAATATACCTATATTTGAGAATATTCTTCAAAAATTTAAAATTGGTTCGGCAAATAGTTTTGGAGCTATAAACGTACTTGTAATAATTTTTTAACATAGTTGAATCTGTTCCCAAAACATTAAAAGAGTTTTTTTTGAAACACAATTTTCGAAGTCGGTGGGTAAAATTTATCCAAAACGGTTTCACCCGATCGTCTTATATTTATTATATTTGTCAGGTAATGGCCGTATAAGACTTTGATAATAATTTTTATACCATTTTGAATGCCAAATTTTCACAAAAAATCCTTTTTTAAGAAGTCGACATTTTGTTAAAAAGTAAAAAATTTGACAAGTCCTTGTATCACCTATTTTCAACTATAATTATAATAATTTTTCTTGGTTTTTGTCTTTCAGATAATTTCAAGCAAAAAAATCTTGTTCCTCACCAGACACCTTTTTTCGTGGGTCCTTCTGGAGAAAGGCAACGGGAACAATGCAATCCAAAACTTTTAAAAATTAATCGCCAATTATTAAGGTGAAATTCTGTAAATGCACCTTTTTTTATACCCTGAACAGGGTATATTAATTTTGCCACGAAGTTTTTAACACCCAGAAGGAAACGTCGGAGACCATATAAAGTATATATATAAATGATCACCGTGACGAGCTGAGTTGATTTAGCCATGTCCGTCTGTCTGTCCGTCCGTCCGTCTGTCTGTCTGTATATACGCGAACTAGTCCCTCAGTTTTTGAGATATCGATCTGAAATTTTGAAGACTTCTTATTCTCCCCAAGAAGCTGCTCATTTGTCGGAACGGCCGATATCGGACCACTATAGCATATAGCTGCCATACAAACTGAACAATCAGAATCAAGTGTTTGTATGGGAAACTCTTTCATTTGACGAGGTATCTTCACGAAATTTGGCACGGATTATTAGTTAAGGCAACAATGTAATCTCCGAAGAAATTATTCAGATCGGATGACTATAGCATATAGCTGCCATATTAACTGAACGATCGGAGTAAAGTGCTTGCGTGGAGCATTTTTTTATTTGACGAGGTATCTTCATGAAATTAGGCACGAGTTATTGCTTAAGGCAACAAATTATTCTCCACAGAAATTGGTCAGATCTGCCATACAAATTGAACGTTCGGAATCAAGTTCTTGTAAAGGGGCCTTTGTTTTTGTGAAGGGTATTTTAGCTTCGGCGCAACCGAAGTTAACGTTTTTTCTTGTTTATTTATTATTTATTAAATACTAGCAGATCTCTCCTTTTGTCATCCCACTTGGGGGAATAATTCAAAAAGAAAACAAGTTAGTTTATTATTATACTCTGTAGCGAAATGTTGCAAGAGTATCAAAAAACACGTGATTTAATTAAGATCATAAACTAGGCATTAGGCGAAGGTAAAAACAAAACAGTGAAAATTGGATATTTAGACGTTTTTACAACAAAATAAGGCAAATTTTGGTGAACATTTTTCGACGTGTTTTATTAAATAGTTGTAATTGAACAAAAAAATTCTTCATTCAATACCTTGTAAATTATATCTCGAAGAACTGTGTAAAATTTCATTGAGATCAGTTCAGTAGGTCGCGAGAAGTCTTCACAACTGTCTTTGAAAACACAGAAAACAGAAAAACGCTTTTAAGGGATTAGGGGTAGTCAGAATTTTCAAATAATCAATTTTTGCATTTTCGTTAAATTTCAAGTTGATCCGATAATTACTTTTTGAGTTTTTCGACAAATAACAAAGAGCGCTCGGGCACTCCAAAGCGCTCGAGAGCTCTAGTGTGAAACTTTAAATGCGTTTTTCTCAAAACTATGTTTTTTGAACCGGTGACAACTGTAACTCGAAAACCGCTAAGTAGATTTTAATAAAATTTATACAGCTTTTAAAATACATATTGTAATAAACTCGGGCCTGATCGAAGGTTTTTTTCACAAATTTCGATTTTTTAAGATCAATTAACTAATTGATTTTTCGCCAAAAATCTAGAGAAAAATTTGCTGAGGCCGCCATTTTGTTAATTTTGGAAAAAAAAAGATTCGATCAGGCTTTATTAGGCAGGATTATCTATTTATAAAACTAATTTTTTTCATCCGATTGATTTTAGATGAATTTCCAAGGACTTATGATTGTCACCGTAAGGACCTTGTTTTGGAACTGGGTCAACACAGACAGTTATAACTTTGGAAATTAAAATTTTATTTTGTTTTGAAATTTTCGTGACTTAAAATAACATGACTTAGTAGCAAAAAAACTTACTGAAAATTCTAATTTTTTCGTGCCTCTGACTACCGCTAACCCCTTAAAGGTTTAATACTCGGACCAACTTGAGCATTTAGGACAATATTATATTCTAGAGATGTTATAGAATTAAATAAGACAATAAAAAAATCGATTTTTTGAAGCCCTGAAACCCTAGTTCACAGATGTCTGAAGGTGTGAGAACTAAGCGTTTAAACCTTATGGTACTCTGGAGATGGCAAGACAATTGAGAAAGTCGTCACCTATATTCTATCGCGTCATCTCCAAGGCGACTTTAATGAACTTTGTGGAGAAAACATTGACGTCATTGGGTTCATACAGTACTTATCAGTTGTCTAGGAAAAAACAATAAGTAAACAAGTAAGTAAGGGCTAAGTTCGGATGTAACCGAACATTTTATACTCTCGCAAAGTCAAATAGTATACTCGTTTGAGATTTCTTTGTGGATTGGCTGATATTTTCGGTAGAAGGTCAACTATAGGCACTGGGGTCCACATATTTAGTACTTAGGGGCTTAAACAGTTTTGGTTCGATTTAGACAATTTTTGGCCACAAGGTGGCATACTTTAATCGCATTATTCACGCAAAGTTTTATCCCGATACAGTCATTGTTGCCTGATTTGCATAGTGGAAAGTGAAATAATCAGATGGAATTTAAAATGGTGTTATATGGAAAGTAGGCGTGGTTGTAGTCCGATTTCGCCCATTTTTGCACTGTGACATAGAAACATGAAAAGAACGTTATGCACCGAATTTGGTTGAAATCGGTTAAGCAGATCTCAAGATATGGGTTTTCACCTAAAAGTGGGCTGTGCCACGCCCACTGTCTAATTTTGAACGCGGTTCCTATAAAGTCATCTCATACCATCCCAGAGATAAAATTTAATGACTCTGGCGTGTTTAGTGCTTGATTTATCGCGCTTTTAGTAGTTTTTAACAGTACCGTTATATGGGGAGTGGGCGGAGTTGCCACCCGATTTCAACTATTTTCACACCGTCAATAGAAGTGCTAAAAATATTTGCTTCCAGTGAATTTTGTTATTATAGCATTAGCGGTTTAGGAGCAATGCACATTAAACCTATTAGAGGCGGGACCACGCCCACTTTTTTAAAAGAAATTTTAACTGCAGATGCCCCTCCCTAATGTGATCCTGTGTACCAAATAACAGTCTTGTATCTTATTGCGGAGCTTAGTTATGGCAAGTTATTTGTTTTTGATTAATGGCGTTTTGTGGGCGTGGCAGTGGTCCGATTACGCCCATCTGCAATACCAACCGTCTCACGGTACCATGAAACATGTCTACCAAGTTTCATAAAGATATCTCAATTTTTACTCAAGTTAGAGCTTGCACGGACGGACGGACAGACGGACGGACAGACGGACGGACGGACAGACAGTCACCCGGATTTCAACTCGTCTCTTCATCCTGATCATTTATATATATATAACCCTATATCTAACTCGATTAGTTTTAGGTGATACAAACAACCGTTAGGTGAACAAAACTATTATACTCTGTAGCAACAGGTTGCGAGAGTATAAAAATATATATGGGTAGTTAGAGAATATAAAAATAGGTAATAAATTAAGCTATTTGAACGGAGTTGAAACGATTAACAGTTAAAGAGAATTTGTGAGATTATAAACGGCTTGTGTGCCACACAATGAACTCTGCTGGAAGCCCGCATGACGCCACAACTTTATTAAAAAGTATATTACGTAAATTAGCATGAAAGCGAGGAACCGAACAGCAATTGCTGAAGATGCGCATACAACAAAAGCAAACACAAAATCTACAACAAAAAGTAAATATTGAATTCAGCAGTACTTAATGAGGCAAATAAGAAAAAGAAAAAAAACAGCGAACACACACAAATATCCATAAGTGATGAAGAAGAAGAAGAAGAGGAGGAGTGAGCAGAAGAAGAGCAAAGTAGCGCTTTTTATGGCCAGTCACACTTCAAGGACACAATTCAATTTCATATATAAAAATTTTATATTTTATAAAAGCACAGTTGTATATGTACATATGTATGTATGTATATATATGCTTATGCGCAAAAGTTACTTTTTGCCAAACACTTTGATAAAGCAATGGAAAATGAGGCAAACAGATAAATAAATGGGCAGCAATTAAGTTTTGCTCGATAATTATTAATAAATAAATGAGTTGGCATTTTAATGTGTCAAAGGCACTTTGGGTCTACAAATGGAATTATTGGCAGATAACTAGACACATGCATATGTTTTTGTATTTATTTATATGTATGTAAGTATATATATTTATGTTTATTTATGCATTGTGCAATCTTTGTTGGGTAGAAACCAGTAAGTATATGTACATACTAGGGTGGTACTTTTCTTTCGGAAAGTCGATTTTTATATCCTTAACAGGGTATATTTAGTTGGCCACAAAGCTTGTAACACCTAGAAGGAAACCTTGGAGACACGACCGTATATACATTTATACGCAATTTAGTCGCTCAGTTTATGAGATATCGAACCGAAATTTTGTGCAGTTCCCTTTCTCCGGAAGGAATTGCTCATTTGTCGGGACGGCCGATATCGGACCACTATAGGCTATAGATTTTCTGACCAAGAAGCTGCTCATTTGTCGGAACTGCTGATATCAGATCACTATAGCATATACCAAGTGCTTGTAGGGAATCATTTGAATATGTGAAGGGTATTTAGCTAACGTTTTTTCTTATTTTTAATAAAATTAATCCTTAATCTTTTTTCAGATAATTCTTTTAGCTGTTATTGTTTAGTATAATATTACTACTAATTTCTAGTAATTAATGCTTTATTGCCAATTTCGCTTATATTGAAATGCTTCTTTTTAATAAAATTTGGAATACAATTTTATTTCTATTAATTTCAATAAAACTGTAATAATAAAATTTATAAAAAAAAAATTCTAAAAAAATTTAATTTTGAATTCGAAAAAACGTTAATTAAACTTAATTTTTTAGTTACTGTTGTTTGATTTTTTAGTCAAAAAATTTTAGTTTTTTTTTTGCTCAAAAAACCTTTTTCTTTAGCGAAAGTAATAAGAAAAAATTAAAATAATTGCTTTAACAAAATTGCATAAACCTATTTCTTTTATTTTAGTTTAAGGAGTATTTTGTAAAATTTTAAACACAAAAAACATATTTCGAAAAATTTTTATTAAACGATATCTATTCTCTCAGAGTTTAGATCCACCCTAATGCCTATGCACAAAGCACCAATAAGCAATTTTACATAAGCAAATTGAAATTAAAACATATAAATTATAATTTACAATAAAAGTTAACCATAACTAGCCTCGAAGCAAAAGTTAAAAGCAAATTCGCGTGGCAATTACTTTATTTACGATTGTTTTTGGTTTTCCAATACTTAGTCGGTACAAAACCAAAATAAGTACGTGCTTATTAAAACATCTGCATATAAGTGCATGACTTAAGTGCGCGCACACACAAGTGGGCAATCGTTAGGGCGAATTGCGGCAATGTAAAGCTTTGTGCTACACACGCTCGAGGGGGGCAGAATACACATGTGCGCGAGCTTGTGTGTTGGTAAGTATGCGCATATGTTGGGTTTTGGCCGGAAGTACCACATTTTGGGCGCTTTCATTTAAGTGAGAAATATAAAAAAAATTGAAAAATTAAACAAAGCTCAATTGAAATAAAAAATGGAGAATATGACAAAAAAAAATAACTGAAAAATCGAAAAAAATTAAAAATTTCCTATGCGTGCAACATTTAAAATTAATATATGTAATTTACGATTTTTCGATTCCCATGCATTGAGCATAGTAATCGATTGCAGTCGTGCTGCGTGTTGCGTGCATTGTAAATATGATAATATTGTATTATAGAATAATAATAGAATAAAGGTTTCTAGATTTATACACATACATATGTATTTATTCAGTCTATTTCTGCATAACTGCTTATAAATATAAGTTTTTCAGCAAACACTTTTACCTTGAAATAATTTTTGCTTTACGTCAAAAACGCAAAAACATTTTAAATGTAAGAACAAAAGTAAAAATATTTATTTATTTTACTCATTTTGGCTATTTTGTTGTTCGGTCTGATGGCTGATTAATCGCTGGGTGAGATTAAAAAAAAATTGCGTTATTTCAAGCATTTTTGTGCTTTTATTTCGCACTTTTTGTGAATATTCTCTTTTCGGCCAAATTGTTGGTAGGAAAAAAGTGCTTTTAAGCACGAAAATAAACAAATACAATTTTGCACATAGTTTTGTTGTTAAACACACTTTTGCTTTCGATTTTTTTATGAATATGCTTATGCATATTAATATTGAATTTACGAAGCCAAAATGCAGTGGCCAAGGTACACAGTGTTGTGCAGCTTTTCGAAATTTTGGCTGTCAAAAAATTGTATTCTCGGCACGAACAATAATTGAAAATTTTATTAAACATAATAATAACCATGTTGCTAATTAAATTCAAATAATCGCCGAAAGATAAAATTTAATTGATGAAATAGCCAAAATATAATAATAAAAATAAATTTAAAAGACAGGGTGACATACATACAGTTTTAACAAAATTTTTATTTTCTTTTTAATCAAGTGGCATTATTTTTTTGTAATATTAGAACACTAAAAATAAATTTTTATAGCAAAATATTAAAAAAAAAAAACAATCTAAAAACTGTGTATTCGAATATATATCAAACATTAAATATAAATATAAATTGACTAATAATATCAAAATTTACTTTAAAAATGTTGAGAGAAGAAGTTAAATAATGCAATAGGTGAAAAATGCAAAATAGAGAAAAATACAGCGTGAAAAAACTATTAAAATTATTTTATTTTTATTTTTTCATAGCTGGCATCATCTTTTTGAAATAGTAGAACAGTAAGAAATATATTTCAATTTTATACACCAAAAACATACAAAATCAAAAATTGTAAAGAAATCACGGTCAGATAAAATTGAACGTAAAAACCAAAGCGCCAAAAATAAGATGTTGCAAACTTTATTTATATTTGTGTAAAAATATTAAGTACACGGTGACCACATAATTGTTTTTAAATTAAATTTTTTTGTATCAAATATGGCAGCACTTTTTCGAAATATTAACGGCAAAAGTATATATTTTTCTGTAATACCCGATTAAAACATTGTTAAAAAATATTTAGTGATTTGTAAACATTTAAAACGTAAATTTAAAACAATAGGATTGACTGATTCTAATAAAAAAATAACATATTCTTTTAGAGTAGAACAACTAAAAACATATACATTTATATCAGATCTTGATTACAAACATTTAGGACAAGATAAGGATCGTTTCGAATCATCCTAAGAGTTGACATCTTCGGCGAATTTATTTTTATTTTGGACTTTACGTAGACAAAAGTAGACGGCTTTATTATTATCAGTAGATGAACCCATATTTTTTATATTGTGTAAGTTGTGTCAACTTTATAAGTGGTTTATTACATGATTTTCTGCTAAGATTTAGGTACTACTTTGACATTACATAATAATTATTTTAAATTTCCGTGTAACTCAACTGTTTGCGAACTTGTTTATAATAAGCTTTTCCATTTTTTGAAACATTATATTTTCCCAACTTAGCCATTCAATTGGATTACGGTGAATATAAGAATCAACGATATCGTTTAGCAAACCAAGTATCCAGTAACAATGTCTAGCTGGTAATCTAAAATAGATTACATATGGATAAATATGTTGGAATTTGAACTAAGTAGAAAGCTGAGAAGAATATCTACAGGAGATCTTGAGGCATGATATCGAGTTGACAGTACTTGACCGGTCTGTTCCGCTTATGCTACATAGACCCGACTGTCGTGCACAGGATAGGAAAACATCGCATTTTAATTGGTTGGAATGTTAGAAAGAAATAATAAGATGAAAATTGAATAAAATTATCTGATTCTCGATCTGGATTCGAGAAATTTTCTGACAAATTGATTGTTTTTTTTCTATTAGGTGACTAGTTTTAAAGCTGCTTCTATAGTAATATTATAAATAGTAAAGATCTTATTGTTCGTTTGTTTGAATTGAATAGCCTCCGAAACTGCTTGACGGATTGGAAAAGTTCTTTTACCCTTGGTTAGCTACGCTCTCTCCGGTGAACATAGGCTATATTATATTGTCAAAGTTAGGGATCCTTACTAAAACGCCAATAATGTAACCTAAGGTAAAACAAAATTACCTACAAAATTCCTTAGATAGCGTGCGCTGCGATTAATATTAATAATAAAACAAAATAATACTTAGCGATTTAGCACAATGTATAATCACATGTCTACAAAATATGTTGAGACAATATGTGCCTAACTCTTATAGTTACATACGTCACAATAAGTGTTCTTTCATTAAAAAATTTTAAATGTCGCCTCTGTAAAGCCTCTTTATTTGTACCTAATTTTGTAGTAATCCCTATTAAAATTAATTACTTCATATTGAATACTGTTTTAATACCTTTATATAACTTTTTGATTTATTCGATTCGGACATTCCATTCGAAAGATACCAGTAATTTAAAAAGTGTAAGCATTAGAAAAAAAATGATGTGGTGAGCAGCGACGCGCTCGGCTAGGCTGCAACATAACATGCGATGTATGCAACATAATATGGAATGGCAAATGGAGTATATTTATAAAAAACGCCTTATTCTCTATAAGAGAAAATAACATAAACTAAAAACTGAAGTAAAGTGCTGAATTTAATTATTTATGGTTATAAATAAATTGTTTTGAATAAAATATTTCGTTGCACATTCAATCCTTTGCCAAGAGTTCAAGCAGTGAATGTTCTTGCGAAATATATAGTGCATTGAAAAATTCTTCGGAACACTGAAGAAACATTGGCAAGTTTCTCAAGTTCCATTTTTCATAGCCATCCACTTATATACATACACACATATGCACATAAATATTCAGTGCGCACATACTTTGTATCGTCATAAAGACCTGATTATTGAGTACATGGCTAAATGAAAAATATATTTATAATCATTTTGCAAGTGTGTATGTATTTTAAAGTGCAAAATTATGTATGTACGCATTATGGCAAAAAATACCACACACAGAATTTACCTGTAGACACATGCACATATGTATGTATGCGTCATTTTATCTACAGTAGAGTGTGTAAAAGTTAATTCGTATTAAAATTTATATATAATATATACTTATCTCTCTATTCGTCAATGAAAGCAGAGTGATAGTGATTAAAGTTATTTAAATTGTTATAAAAATAGTGATAAAAGTGGGCTAAATTATAATTCGGCAACTTTTTTGATATTGAGATAACGATAGATGTTGGCAGTAAAATAACTGAGTTGACAGCTGATATCTCCGTTCGTAGTTTAATAATGAGGTATGTAAGTGAGTCTTCGGATAGGATTTGTCATAAGTCAAAGACCGATATAAGTTTCTACCCCCTTTTTTTAGCTATATAACTTACATAAAAATCGTATAGATAGTGCTATGAGTACCAGTACAGTTTGATAGAGCTCGTAGAATGATTCCACGATAGTCGGGTCTGAAGTTATACTTAGTTAAGAACAAAGCTAGCTACCTAGGTTTAAAAGTGTTACTTCTTGGTATCATGAAACTTGAGCAAAATTGCTGGAAAAGTATAATTCTCTCCTAGAGATTTTTCGGCATAACAGCGAATTGTTATATTTGTAAGAGAAGACCCAAGTGAAAATTTGGTATAAGAAACTAAAAATCTCTACAGAATCGTAGACTAAGCGATTTTTTCTCCCTGATTTTATATGATCTTCTGAAACTTTAATAGTGGGTTTAGCCAACTTCACCTATTGTAGCTTAATGAAATAAGTCTTAAGTGTTTTTATGAGTAATGAAATTAATGAAATGACTATTAAAGAAGACGAGACGTTTTAGACAGAAACCATAATTTGTCAGCTATTTTAATGGTTTTTCTGATTTGTGAGCCATAAAAGCATTGTTTCTAGAGGTTGTCATCCCTGGTCCCTGAGATTGTTCAAACTTTGTGTTTTTTTTCACAGTCGTTGGTTTCAATACTCCCTATTTTTTGAGAATAATACCTTTTTTCACAGACTGTGCTTTCTGATTATTTATTAAATTATAATTAATTTAAATTACCGATTTGTGTACGCCCTAGGGAACCACAATTATTTTGCGAAAAAAAAAATTTATATTATACCTTGACTATGACTAGCTAATATTTTGCACCATATAAATTTTGCAAATTACTACTTTTTGAGAGTAATATTTAGTTTTACGACTACCACTGCCGCTGCTATTATATTGCACAACACTATGCCCAACCAAGTACTTGTATCTAAAGCACCACCGCAATAAAAAATTAAAATTCTTTCAATTGTTTACATAGTTTCGCTGGAAAATGAAAGCACAAACATACCCTTCACATATACAAAAGATTGCTTACAAGAACTTTCGTCGGTCAATTTGTATGGCAGCTATATGCTGCAGTCTTTAGATCTGAACAATTTCTTTGGAGTTTGCACCGTTGCCTTAGACAATAACCCATGTCAAATTTCGTGAAGATATATAGTCAAATGAAAAAGCTTTTCATACAAGCACTTTATTCCGAACGTTCAGTTTGTATGGAACTTATATGCTATAGTGGTCCGATACCGCCCGTTCCGACAAATAAGGTGCTACTTCATGATAAAATTACGGGTGCAAAATTTCAGATCGATATCTCGACTGAGGGAATAGTTCGCATATATACAGACAAACGGACAGACAGATGGACTTGGCTGAATCTCAGCTCGTCATGGCCTGTCATTTATATATTAACTTTATGGGGTCTCTGCCGTTTCCTTTTGAGCGTTACAAACATCGTGGCCAACTTAGTATACCCTGTTCAGGGTATAAAAACACACGAGCACACTAATGGACGACCAGCGAGAGATGCTGGGCGGTTGCTTAACGCAGAAGAAATTGTAGAATAAAAAAAATTTAATAATAGTGAGTGCAGTATGCAACAGCAACAACAAAAACACAACTACAAACACTTACAATAACAACAAAAGCATACAACAACAATTTTACAACAAAAACAACTTCTCTGCGAAAGAATGCGTGCTGCATAAAATTACAACAACAAAGAAAACAGTACAGAAGAAGCAACAACAATAAATACACGCAGCACATTCGCGAGCTAAATTCTAAAGTGAACTTGTGCTTACTATTAATTATAATATTTTCCCATTTCACCCCACCCAAGTAGTGCTAAATTTAGTGCACTTTAGAAGTTCACTGCTGACGAGCATTGGCAAGCGAGTCAGCTATGCATGTTGCTGCAGTCGACGACGCTGCCGCGGTACACCATAATTTTTATCACGGTGCTGCTGCTCAACTCAAAGTGAGCTAAATATACATATGTATATGAATACAAACACAACTATGCATACATACACAAACACACTGTTGAAAGTGCATGGTTACGCATAGCGAGTGAATTTCAGGTGCAAGCGAGCAACTATTTTCTGTTTATGCTTCTTTTTGTGTTCCAAAGAATATGGATGTGGAGCGCGCGGTGGGGCCAGTACAAACATACACCACCACATACGAGTATATACGTATACGTGTGTGTTTGTTGGTAGCGTTTCAGCGCAGCGCGTTGAAGTTTATGGTGTTCGTTTGGTGCGCCGCGGTGTCATGCGGGTTAATAATTCGCGCAAATGGAAGCGGTATTATTGTGGTTGTTGTTGTTGCATGTCTTTATTATATTCTCGGTTTGTGGGTTTGTGTGTGTTGCGCTCGGCGTAGCTGTAGAATCGCAAATTACGCTTTTGGTGTCTAATTCGCATAAAATCATGTCTTCTACTTTCCAAACAACACCAAAAAAAGAAAATAAAGGGAAAATACAATATGTAAAAGATAACAAGAAGCTAGTAGAATAAATAAAATCACTTGTAAATATTTAAAGACATGCCGAACGTCAAGCCAGCCAGTGGGCAAATCTGCTTTCGCTGCACAGTACACAATGAAGTAAAAGTAGAAAACCAAAAAAAGAAAACAAAATAAAAATAAATGTAATATAGAATTTGAAATGCGACAACGAGGTGATCGCCACATTGTTGTTGCCACCTGTAACCCAGTAGACATTTGTGACTGACGCTCCAAATAACGGTGTTAATTGTAGGTTAGGCTTTTAAACGATCACAAATTTTAACCTCCAAAAAAAATTTTAAATTTCTTAATAAAATTTCAGTTTGAAAAAAAATGCTTTAAATTTCTCAACCATTTTCTCAACTTGAGATTTTTATCTTTTAAATAGTACTTCCAACCTGAGATTTTTATTTTTTTAAATAATATTCTCAACTAGGGAATTACAAAGTTATCAGCTTTTTTAAACTTAATAATACTAAAATTCTCAATAAATTTCTCAATTTATGAAAGATTATTTAACATTTCTCAACTATATTCTCAAGTTGAAAATCATAATTTTCTAAGCTTTATGATAATGAGATATCGAGAATTATAAAGTTATCAACTATATTTTAATTTTTTTAAATTTCAAATGTAAAATATATTCTTAAGTTGAGATTTATAATTTTCTCAACTTGTTATTTATAAATTCATCAACTTAAGTTGATCCCAAGTTGGTGTGATTATCTTACTGAACAATATTCTCAACAGGAGAATAATTAGGTTCTGATCTATTTCTCAACTTATTCATATTTTTCAACTGTTATATCGAGTTGAGATTTATGTTTCTCAACACTATTCTCAAGTTGAAAATAATTAAATTCTCAACTACATTTTGAAGCATTTTAAATAATTCTACAGCTAGTTAATATTTTTTAACTAAATTTTCAATAAAAAATTTTAAACCATTTTCTTAAGTTGTAATTTTTATATTTCTCAATAATATTCTCAACTTGAGAATTATAAAGTTATCAATTATGTGTATTTTAAACTTGAATCTGTACTTAATTTTCTCAACTTCTTTATATTTTTCAACTGTGTTTTCAAGTTGAGACTTATATTTCTCAACCATATTCTCAACTTGAGCATAATAAAATGCTCAACTATTTTTCGCACTATGAGAATAATTCAATTAATAGTATTTCGAGTATTATATATTTTCTAAATATTTTTCAAAAAATTGATATTGACAACAAGATAAGAAAGAATCGACAAGAAATATTTTATAAGATATATTCTCCAACTTCATTAACACATGTATTTGAAAAAATTCCGTTTTAGTTTTATTTTATTGAAAAAATTAAAGCAAATTCTTTGCTAAATAAGCGAGTTCATCAAAACTTACAAAATTCGAAAGAAAATCCTTGTTTTCCAGGTGCCAGCATATCCGAAAAAGTGTATACTCTAACAAATCCACGCCGCCAGTGGAAACTTTTAGATTAATTAGTTTATCATAATGAATACTATCATCTAAATTGTCTACAGCTTCTTTCCCCTCATAAGGTTTAAATCAAAGATATTTTTGAAAAAAAAATTTTTTTTTCAAAATTATTAAATTGAAAAAATATTTTTTGTTATAATGAACATGAACTCTCTTCAGTCTAAGAAAGCTTAAACTAATTTTTTAAGGAGCGCTTTCAATCTTTTAAAAATTGTATTCTTTAAAAACAACAAGTAAGGAAGGGCTAAGTTCGGATGTAACCGAACATTTTATACTCTCGCAAAGTCAAATAGTATACTCGTTTGAGATTTCTTTGTGGATTGACTGATATTTTCGGTAGAAGGTCAACTATAGGCACTGGGGTCCACATATTTAGTACTTAGGGGCTTAAACAGTTTTGGTTCGATTTAGACAATTTTTGGCCACAAGGTGGCATCCTTTAATCGCATTATTCACGCAAAGTTTTATCCCGATACAGTCATTGTTGCCTGATTTGCATAGTGGAAAGATGACATAGAAACATGAAAAGAACGTTATGCACCGAATTTGGTTGAAATCGGTTAAGCAGATCCCAAGATATGGGTTTTCACCTAAAAGTGGGCTGTGCCACGCCCACTGACTAATTTTGAACGCGGTTTCTATAAAGCCAATTTATACCATCCCAGAGATAAAATTTAATGTCTCTGGAGTGTTTAGTGCTTGATTTATGGCGCTTTTAGTAGTTTTTAACAGTACCGTTATATAGGGAGTGGGCGGAGTTGCCACCCGATTTCACCCATTTTCACACCGTCTGCATTACCAACCGTCTCACGGTACCAAGAAACATGTCTACCAAGTTTCATAAAGATATCTCAATTTTTACTAAGTTACAGCTTGCACGGACGGACAGACAGTCACCCGGATTTCAACTCGTCTCTTCATCCTGATCATTTATATATATATAACCCTATATCTAACTCGATTAGTTTTAGGTGATACAAACAACCGTTAGGTGAACAAAACTATTATACTCTGTAGCAACAGGTTGCGAGAGTATAAAAAAGGTGTAAGAAGGCTTAAATTTGAAAAGCGTGTTCGGGGGGGTTTACAACCGTTACTAAAATTAAATGTATTAAATTGATTACATAGTGGATATTAAACTAGATGGGTTTAAGAAGTCAGATTTGAAAATATTTTTGGAAGGAGTTACCAAATGGAAAAAAATTTAATTATGCAATAAATGAAATATTACAATTTGTACAATAAAGTGCAGAAATTTCAAAAGCAACTTAAAATTATTTTTAAGTATTGCAACCTGTCCATAAATTTTTATTTATTTAATAAATAGATAAAATAACTAAATTATGAAAATTTGGGACATCGAACTCAAAAGGTTGAAGAAACATTTCTGTTGAAATTGTGTGTTAGAAAGGTTGCCATTGTTGGCAAATTTGAATTTAAGAAAGTGTATTAAGTGCATTTAATATTACAGTATTTGTATCAAACGAAAGGTTTTGAGTAACTTTTGACATTTTTAAATGCATTGAATATTAAAAGAGAATGGAATGCAGGGTGATCCTCAATTGTAAAAAGTCTTCTACTACCAGTAAGAGTTTATGCAAATAGTTGCAATAGCACTAAGAATTATTAATTATTAATATGCAAAAATTTAAGTACGAACATTTTTGGTTCACTGGATTGTCACTTTCGAGACTATGCAGCGCGCAGAGAGGCGTGCGTCTACGCCACAGTGTTATTTATTAACTGCCAGTTACACTGTGTAAACTATAAAATTAAAACCTTAGGGTCAAAGGCTATGAACTATGTGCGCTTAAAAGTACTAAACGCAGTCTTTAGTAAAACCCTGTGTGGTGTTGCTGCAACCACTACATGCACACGCCACTAACACTGCTTTGCATGCTAATTTTGTGCACACAATGGACTGGAAAATTTGAACAAGAACACAGAGCGTACACACACACACGCACACCTTTATCGGTGCCACATCCAACTGCGAGTGTGGTAGAGCGGAAGGGGAGTGAAGATAGTGGTGAGTGACTTCACGCCGCTTGTCGACTGATTAAAATCGTGTCCGAAATAAAGTAACTACCAAAACAGTTGTCTCGTTATCGCCAGCGACGTGGTTTGCCGCCACGCCAAACACACATATACACATACATATGTATGTATGTAGCTTTGTATAAAAGAATGAAAACTTATAAAACTTACAGCGCTTTCAAATGAAAAATAAAATAGGAATCAAGCTGTTAGCGTAAATATACACACATACATATATATATACATACAAAATCAATGTGCCTTCTGCACATACATACATACACTTTTTATATGTGTAGTTAGTAAAACAAACGGTATGTGTCTGATAAGACTAAATTACAGCATGAAAAAGAGCAGAAAATCTACAAAACTAATAGTTTAAAACACCAACAACAATAAAAACAACAAAACAAAAAAATGCACTGGTAGAACTTATCTTATCTTCGTGCTTGAGTCATGCTTGTGTACGGCGACGACCAAGCATTTGTTTGTTTTCAAGGGTGGTGGTGCGGTGCTCTTGACGGTCGTTTCGCTGGTGCTGACAACAACAACAGCATGTAGTCTCTATTAAGTACAATAATGAACTTATTTGCCAACCACTGCAGCGATTAGCGTTGTTTGTTAATTTTGATAAAAAAAAAAAATTGCTGTTTTTCAATTTAGAGATAGGCGCAACAGTAGAAGTTATTATTACACATACAAAAATTTTTGATGCGAAGTGACGGAGTGCGGGAAAATATTGGCAATTTCGGTAAATTATTTTATGTATTTCAGATCGATATCTCAAAAGCTGAGCGACTAGTTCGCGTATATACAGCAGACGCACACACAGACGAACATGGTTAAATCGACTCAGTTGGGAGTGGGCAGTGTTATCATCCGATTTCATATTTTTTCACACTTTTGTAAGAGCTATTAAAAAGATTTGTCCTGTGCAAATTTGGGCGATATAGCTTGAAGGGTTTGGGAGATAATAACTAAAAAAAATCAACAGTGAATAAAAATAAAAACTGAAAAATAATGAATAAATAAATGCGTCAGCAATAAAAACAATGTAACTTAAAACATACTTATATAAAGCATTACAAATTTTTTTAAATTTTTACTAATTGTTAATATACTTGTACATAAGTATATCTATATTAAAATAAACTGTATATATTTTTTTTTTGTGTATGACACTGTAATAAGAATCTTCATTCACTATTTATAAAAATGTATGCTTTGCTTATGTGAGAATTGCATTCTTATATGGAAAAATCATCCATAAGTCAAACTCTTATTGGAAAGTATACGTAATGTCAACAATAAAATATTTGACATACCACAAAGTAGTAATTTATATTACTTTATTAATATAATTTGCTATAATAATTATTAGTACATCATTCACACTAAAAACTACTGAAATCATTTTTTTTTTAATTTGGATACATTTAAAACTTGAATATTAAGTATAGGCGCTTTAAATACATGCCATCATTTTATTGTGCAAAAATCATGAATGAATTCAAGCCATTTCTGTGAAACCTTTCAACGTATCAAATTTGCTTGCCATAAAAACTTAGTAAACCAGCATTTAAAACTCATAAATACTCTAATTAATACCAAAAACTTGTTTCTCAAATGCACAATACTAGTTTGTATTTTATTTTTAAATTTTTTTGTTGTTATAGTATTTCGAACATACTTGACCGGCTCAACCAAAAATCACACCCACAGATATGTCAACACGCATGGAAATATTACTTCAAGCTCTAGTCGAAGGAAAAAAATTTGTTTGCATTGTCGTTTCCGTTGCTCCGTTCAGTGTGCTAGACTGGTTTTTACACGTTTGTTTCCTGTGTTTAGTGTAACAAAAAAAAAAAAAACAACAACAACAAAACGAGCTTCAAACCAGACGCACTTGAGGCCCATACGAGAACAAATTGAACCTTCAAGCAGTACGTCAACCGATGCAATTGGCACGCGCGCAGCAGGGGTGACTTTTAAGGGCCAACAAACACGCACTCATACTGGCATATTAGTCACTCAATGTTGCTGAAATTGGCAACACCATCACAACCACCACCACCAGTACCTTTCATTGCCTCAAGGAAGTGCCAAACAGGACTGCTTGAGTCATACAAATCCTGCGTTAGGGACATGCATAGGCACACCCATTTGCACTGTCTCGCACTCCATTTACAGAAAAAAAAGAAAAAAAAAAACAATTTAATAAGTGCACTTACCTTTGTTCCGGCAGCTGTTTCAACTCGGACATATCCAATTCCAATCGTAGATTTGACACTTCGCATAACAAATGATCACGATCAGCGGTGACTTCCTTGAGCTTTTCGCGCAGTGCACGATTCTCGCGTAGCAGCTCCTCTACATTGATCTTGACCGTATTCACTGCGGCAGCAATTTGTGGTGCCAACGATGGTTGTATTGTGGCCGTAGGCGTTGTCATAACACCCACAGACTCACTTGAACCGAAAATATTTAAATCATTATAGCGTACAATACTATTCGTGCCGTTACCGAACGCGCCGCTACATATTATGCCACCAGCATTTGCGCTGCTGTTGGGGTCATAGCCGAAACCAGCCATCATTGAACTTGCTATGGCAAGCGATTGTGTGGTCTGATGCAGCTGCTGATCAAAAGATGCCTCAGAACTGCATAGGGAAATTGCATCCTGAGCCAAATTGTTTTGGTTATATGCAGGTAGCATAGCATCCCCAGACTCACCACTCTCGTTCATATTAATATGCAGATTGTCTTGTTGCTGGGACGAAAAGGATGCATCATTATCGCACATTCTCGACTGGTTCGCGCGTACACGCACACACGTCTCTTAGCACAGATGCACTTTTATATTTCCCCCCTTTGCTTCAACTTCGATGTATGTCGGTATATATTTGCACTTATATTTCAAAGCACAAGCACATGCAGCCAGAAAACACTTCGATATTTGCTGCTCGATTTATATACATATGTATATTAATTCAACTTGTAAATTATGCTAATATTTTTGTATATTTCTTAACATTTGCTATTATTAAATATTTCATATGCACTGTAGCACAAATACACTTTGTTAAACGCACTCAGCGTGGGCGCAAATAAACAAACCATTCAACATTTTGCCAATGTATAACGCATGCTTTTTGGAATTAACGCTTTCATACAATTTAATTGTTGTTAGTGCAATGCCCTGCATTGATCGCAATACATTGCGTCTGGTTATATTTAATTAACATCAGTTCTAATTCGCTTTTAAATTTTTACAAATTTATTCAAAACTCTACCGCACTCATTAACATCGAAGAAGCAACAAGAAAACTAAACCAACAAAAAAACAACAATGGAGCGATTCAAGTTTCCAACTGCTTTGCAGGGAAGCAAACTACGTGCCGCTGAAACACTGGCTGCTCTACAGGGTTGATTTTCATACGTACTTATGAAAGAAATTCATCCGTACGACTTATCGATAAGTTCGATTGTTTGTGAAGTAGGAAAAAGCACTTGTAAGTTCATGTGAAAACAAGAGTTTATATATATAAAAATAAACAATTAAGAAAACTGCTTGCTATTTAAAGTAAATCTCTGTTTAGTAGTAAAATTTCATAAAGATTGTGCATTAAAATAATTGATATATCAACTTAAATTGTCGAAAACAATGATTATTAATTTTTATAGCCTAAATAGGGCTTAAGTTTGCCACGAAGTTTGTAACACCAAGAAGATATGTCGGAGCCGGTCTGTCTGTATATACGCGAACTAGTCTCTCAGTTTTTCAGATATTGATCTGCTATATTGCACGCGTCTTTTTGTCCCCAAGAAGTTGTTCATATGTTGGAACCGCCGATATCGGACCACGAAAGCATATAGCTGCCATACAAACAGAACGTTCGAAGTGGAATTCTTGCAGGGAAAACTTTTTTATTTGACAAGATATATATATGAAATTAGGCACCATGGTAATTTTTTTAAATTCTATGTTTTCATAAATTCGAAATGGTTTTATCGACACTGGTTGTTATAGTACACTGCGCTGCCGACATTTATCTTCAGGTACAACTAGCGACCAGCAGAGGTCGCAAACATTGAAAACTGTTCCATTTTACCTCATGGTGTATGGTGTGTTAATTTTATTGCAGTTACAGCCGGAAGTGGTGAGTTAAATATAAATTTGAAGTGTGTATTATTATTTCAGGAGAGGGCAAGATTTTTGTATTTTTAACTTAATTCTCAATATTTCAAGAAAATATAGTCAAAACTTCAAGCAAAGCAAATTTGACGAAGTTATGAGTATTTTTAATTTATAAAAATGTTACATCAGTATTCAAAAGCTTTTAAAGCGTTCTCCTCACAACTAACGTTTTCAATATAACTTATAACTTTAAAACTAGTACACCGATGCACCGATTCGAAATTTCGACCTACTATTTCTGTACATACGTTACGAGGTAATGCCGAAAATTTAGAGAGTTTTCAAAGACTAAACTAGTTTTGAAACTATATATTATTTTCCGTGAGCGAAATTTAAGTTAAAGTCACCCTGAAATAAGCCATATCTGACAAAAACTTAATCAAATAGGCTAAATTTAACGTATTGAGATGATGTGCAAAACGTCAACCAGTAGATCGGAATTTATTATATTAGGGATATGAGGTTTGGACCAAGGTCTAAGCGCATTCCATTATTTAAGCGTTAAAAAAGCTTGCCCACTTAATTTCACTAAAATATCCCACATTTTGACCAACATAAATTGGTTTAATTTGGGAAGTCAGAAATCACTTTATAGGGTCACTTTTGACATTATCAGATATACTTGAGAACATATAATACTCACACACTGACCGACATATTCGCCATAAGGTTTGTTAGAATACTGAAAATATTTATATGCAGTATATGAGAGTAGGCGTAATTCATAGATCAATTTCACATTTTTTCGCCATTAAACTATACGCCACATATTCACCGATATATACAGCACAAAAACCGGAAGTTTGAAAACCATATATTGAGTTAATGGGAAATGAGGGTATTATTGACCTGATTTTATCAAATTTAGGCAATACCACATATTATTAACAAAATTAGATGCTTTCTAAGTTTCTTAAGATACCTCACATACCATCACTAATATATGCGGAATAAAGTCAACTAGTTTCAAAATCCTGAGCATTCGTTACATGGGGGCTAGGGCCCCGATTGTATCAATTTTAAACACAAAAATGCACCGTTATCAGAAAAATACGGGTTCACAATTTTACTAAGATAACTCATATGTCTGATGGTACTATTCGTGCAAAGTTTTATCCAGATACACTGATTGATTCTTGATTTGTATACTGGAAAGTGAAGGAATCAGATGGAATTTAAAATTGTGTTATATGAAAAGTAGACCTTGTTTTTGCCCATTAATTTGCCGCACTGTAATGTAATAATGTCAAAATAATACTGCCTACCGAATTTGGTCGAAATCGATAGAGTAGGTCCCGAAATATAGGTTTTCATCTAAATCTGAGCGATGCCACGCCCATCGGTCAAATTTGACAGCGGTTTCTATTAAACCCTTTCGTACAATTTGTATTTGAAGATATTCTCTAAAAATTTGAAGTTAATCCTGCAAATGGTTTCGGAGATATCGAAGAAATATTTGTAATATTTTTTTTGACATAGTACAATCGGCTCCCAGAATTTTGAACACGTTTTTCTCCAAAGCTGATGTTTCAAACTTGCTTTCCTCCACACAACTTTATCAATTTGCGTTCGTGAAGATTTTTAATTACTCCACTTGTATGACTATCGGACATTGCTTAGAGCAAGTATAGTTCAATGAACATCCTGACTTCCATTCTGAACTAGAATAATCTCGTAGTCGTGGAAGTGCCGATGCGAGATACAGCGCTAGAGCGCAAGTGAAGCTTAGTCCATACATCATAAAGTGTTCCTCCGTTAATGACGCTATCTCGAAAAATACCTATTTGTTCCATTTTTATTCCGGCAAACCCAATAGTTCAACGAATAATAGACATACAGGTAACCCGTAACCCGAGTTCACTTTCACTCTGTCCTCATCAAACCAAAGTGTACTTTTATATATGACTATATATGCAAATATATACAGTATAGTGCATGCTACATATGTAGTCTAAGTGGGCGTGGCAATTAACATCAATTTTCGATGCCGCGTTCGATTGTGTGAGCATGTAACAAAATAGGCATTGCGCTGGCCAGAGAGCAAAGTAAACCATAATTATGCACATCCACTTAATAATTCATTTATTTAAAAACGATAAAGGAGGAGGAAGTGCCAAATCGCCACCGGCATAACAAACTACACACACACTCAGCAAATAGTCCAGCAGGCCAGTTTTACGCAAAAAAGGGCCAGAGCTCACAAGTGTTTGTTCGCGAGCACAAATGCTCATAATAAATGGCTTCCAATGCCATTTCGGACAGGTTCATACGAAATCGTAGCTTCTGATAAGACCACCAATGTCGTCGGCGCAATTCAGTGTGCTTTCCCAACAACAATAAGAACAATAATCATTTGAGTTTGCAGTAGTTGGTGAAAAGCGTTGAGAGCTCATTGTTACCGCCACCAAACACAAGTAGGGAAGCTTGCAACCAGAGACAACTACAGAAAACAAGTGATTGTATATTGGGGTGGTGACCAGCACCACCAACAAATCGACAAGTTGAGTTTCGTATGCGAATTCCGTATTCGGTAGGTGGTGTCGAGCTCCGCCCACTACACCGCAGCCGCCAGCCGCTAGCTGCTAGTCGCTGGTGGTCAGTGGCCGCTGCTTGCTCAATGTTGACTCGTGGTGTGTGATGGTTCCGTATGCTCGTGTGTTTGCTGCGAAGGCAGAAGTGTGTAGTGTTGATCACTTCCTTACGGGCATGAATGGGCTTAAGCGGCTGCTGATAAGGCTACTTGTGTGGATTAGTAAACTAGTAAGTGGTAAGTGTTCGTTTGGCTCGGGAATTACAGCGGAGGGTGCATAGAGGTCAGCTTGTATTCGTTTTAGAGATGAGAGTACAATGTCTTCGAAACAATTTCTTTTATTTTATTTACTGGTCCCTTTTAATGCCAATCCTTACAATATTCGGTTAAAAGCTCAGAATTTTTGATTCTTCTAAAGGCATTAGGGAATATCATAACTGTGTTTTTTATTTTTTAAGAACCGCAAGTTCCCTCCCAAACTCGGATAAGATTTTTTTTACTTAAGAAATATTGGCATTGTGGAATCACTGGGATGATTTTCTAGGAAGTTTTTTCTTTACAAAAGCCCTAATGTACCATCCAATGAGATGGGAAATGAAAGCGAAGATCTGATTGCTCGAAATCTGTCTTGGTAAGGGAGGAAAGAGTGAGATCCATATCTCTAATGGTATGAGCCCAAAAAAAGTTGTTGAATCTCTGTCAGTAGGCAAAGCAAGGTCTCTCTGACCGAGTCAATATTTAAATAAAATCTATTTTCGCCTCAAGAAGTCGAAAAAATATTTTATATCCTTTATCCAGTTTACCCCTTTTGAAATATTTTTGTGCAACGCCCTATTTAATCATATTTTTAGGTGCATAAACTCTACACTAAGTGCCAAGTCTGCCTCTTCCCAGTCATTGAGCATTTAATTGATACTTTTAATATGGAACTGCACATCAATTATGAAACACTGCCCTGAAGCTCAGCAGTTTTTATGGCAAATCACTGGCTATGCATTTATTAATGTCTTCGATTTGGTTTATCTATAATTTCTGGGCAACCGCAGGCAGTGAAGCGATCATATGCTCTTTTGATAAACGAGTAGGAAATGAAGCGTCTCCGCTGATGTCTAATTGTTCAGGTATATTTTGATAAAGTATGCCATAGAGAGCATCATAAATTTGGAAAGTGAGTATTTAAAGTTTGCTTAATATTGGCGTGTTGGACTTTTTGTCTTGAGAATAAATCTCACTTTTTGCTCTTTGAATCTATGGAACTCCTTTCGTCTTGAAAATAAAAATACTCGTATATCTTCGCATTATGGGCTTCTCTGTAATCCATTTCTTGTCATCTTCTTGGCAGATCTTCAGGCTTACACAGTTCACGCGTGCGCCGCTAAACTTTTTCCTGTTTGTAAAGTCTAAACTCTATGTGGGCAATGCCACTTCGATTCAGGCCTTGGAGCAAAAGATCACACGTGTCATTCGCCAGTTACCAGTCGAAATGCTCGAACGAGTCATCGAAATTTGGACTCAACGGATATACCATGTGAGACGTAGCCGTGGCCAACATTTGAAAGAGATAATCTTCAAAAACTAAATACCAAAGAATGTTCTTTCGAATGATAATAAACATTCCCTATTAAATTGGAATTTTCTGCGTTTTTTTCTTTAAAAAAGTAGGAAACCTCGATATGGAGCACCCTTTACATTCAAAGGACTGAATATCTTATCCCTATTCAAATAATTCTTCTTCTGTGCAATCTTTCAAAAGTCTGTGATTGATATTCCTTCATCCATCCAACGGAGTTTTCGCACCAACCGCTGGCTTTTTCAAAATTACTAAAGCTTTGCGCTAGCTCCTATACTGCAAGAATTTGCTAGGGAAACAGTGAAATGAGGTCGCTCTGTCAAACCAATCGAACGCAGTAAGCAGAAATATAAAGCGAAAAGAAGTAAGAAAGCCATACAACAAAACCAAAGATGCCGTGTTTAACACCTACAAAGCACAAAGCAAACAAATGCATGCACATTAGCAACTTTATTGAGGTCCTCGATGTTGGTAGCTAGCTGTTATTGGGGACGTTACAACAAACAAATGTGGAATGTGGAATTTTTTATTGAACGAATTATTTTCTGTTAATTGTCAAAGGCGTTTGGTTTAAGTGGTTTTCGTGCATTTTTATAAACATCTCTTAATTTTCCATTGCTGCTGGATAAAAAGGCACCAACAACTATGTGTATGGGTTAGCTGGTTCGGGATGCAGTAGTGCGTGTGACTCGCCCGCCAATGCCAATGATTATCACAGAGCCGCAATCGCCGACTGGACCGAAGTCGCGAGCACAGGCAGAGACACAAAGACTTAGGCGAAGACGATATCGAAGTCACAGGCGAAGTTGAAGATCCAGTCGCAGCAGGCTCAACTGCAGGAGGCTCAGTTGTAGGCTGTAAAACTTCCGCCACAATGGCTGGCACGCCGATTGAGCAAATGGTCAGCAAATCCTCATGCCGGCTGAGGTGTTACACCATTTGGCACGATTTGCTTTACAAACACACGGACCGTTTACGTTAAAGGGTCAGCCGTAGACGAAGTGGCAGCGTTGCACGGCACACAAACAAACCGACTAATACTACGGCGGTCCGATAAGTACTTAGCCTCACCGACCGATGGCGACATTATTTTTCGTAGCGGCTACTGTCTAAATTTCTACTAAATCGAACTCCTCAGATGACAAAAGTCCATAGACAAACAACCGATTGAAGAAGCGCGAGATAGCTAAAACAGTAGGCATCTCAAAAGACAAAGTGAGTCATAACTAATATGTAATATTAGGCATGAGGCAGCTTTCGGTGCAATGGGTACAGCGTTTTCTCACTTTGTCAACCAGGGAAACAATGACTGGTATGTGGACTTAATCCCGCGATCATATCCAATCGACTGGAACGGTGATGTCCACCGTTTTTGGAGATGAGCAAAATGGTTATAGGGCCAAATCGTAGTAAATTGGCCCAATTAGGCTACAAACTGCCGCCGCATCCATCGTATTCTGCAGATTTGGGCCATGGGACTTCTTTTTGTTTCCGAACTTGGAATGTATTTTTCAAGCGGGTTAAGTAAGTCGAATCATCACATCATGTTGAGAAATAAATTGCCATTTGTTCTATTTTTATTTCATACTTTCAAGGGCGGCCTCGTAAGTGGCTACAGACAATGAAAAAACGAGAGGAGGGCAGCAGAGCAAGAGAGGATAGGTGCTCTGAAACACATATTGTACAGCGCAGTGAAGGTGTTTCGGTGAATGTGTTGCTATTGTTGTTGTTGCTGCTGCTGTGCGCGGTTGCATGATGCAGTCGCATCGATCGCATCGATCAGTTAGTTTCGCATGGCTTTGACTTAGCTTAGCCAACTTGCCAGCAAACAAAATGGAATTAAGCCAACAACCACTATAATAATAACAACAGCATTAACAACGTATAGCCGCATACAACGATACAACGGCATAAAGTCAAATCGCATGTGCATTGTGGTGTCAGCCGAAGCAAAGCGGTAATGAAATTGTGTTTCCAACAATAACAACACGTTCAACTTATGCGAATGTCAGCACATTAACAGGATTGTCACATGCGAGCTAAGAAAAAATCAGGATACCACTACACACACACACACATGCCTGTGCACGAAATTGGCCGCGGTGCGTGTGTGATCAAGTGGTCAGCGGCGAAAGCCGACGAACGAAAACTCGCGTTCAACATGAAAGGCTACAATCGCAAAAACAATAACAATAACAACTACGTGTGTATGTATTGCAAAAGAAAAATGAGCAGAAGAACAAGAAGAAGTGAGCAATGTAAGAAAAATTGTCGGCGGCAATTCATTTAACATTTTAATGACGCAAATGAATTTAATTTAGAATCTTCTTCGCATACTGGAGAGGTGTGAATAATTATTTTGTACAAATGCGTGTAGCAAGCGGTCGGCCAGCAGTCACTTGGGGATGTTATGTATGTGATTCATATTGTGTGTGTGTGTCTAGCACGTACAAGTGGTAGGTGCATAAAAGGTGGACCCATTTGTAGTGACTTCCAAGCCTTATGTTAGCTCTTCGTTCAATATCGATGAGAAATAAATTTTTTTTATACTATCGCAGTGTCTAACTATAGAAGATTTGGGCGTGCAAGATCCATCCATAAAAAAATTGGTCTAGTAAAAGCCTTTTTCTATACAAATTCTCAAAACTTCTTGAAGTAAATGTATTATACAAGTATATTTTGTATATACGGAACATTGACCAAAAGTCTTAGCATCTAATTAACGAAGATTTGAAACAGTCTCTCTAGAAAAAATTTGCGGCCTAACCTTTTGACGTTCAGAAAGGGTCTTACTAGAGTGAGTTCTCGACAAAACTTATTGAAGTTTTGAAGGAATCTTAATAGAAAAAGTTCTCGGTCAAATCTCTTGAAATAGAATCCAACATTCGTGCGAGTAGCTTCTTTTTTGAATAGTTCAAAGTTAAAATAAGCTTGGAAATGCGTTCGGTCTTCAGTTACTTTATTACTTTTGAGTTTTTCAAAATAATTTTGCAATGGAAACATTTGCGGAGGTTTGAAATTTTATACTGGATGTGTACGAATGCCTGAGTATGAGTATTATACCATATACATTAGAGTGGAGCGATATTTTTTTATTTTTGCTTAGCTTGAGGGTAAAATTTGTAGATTATAAAAAAAGAAAATTTTTGGAAAAGAAACAAACATTTTTTTTAACATTTAGACTCACTTTTAAAGTAAATTTCGAGTTAAAATTTTTATTTCGTAAAAAAATTTTGATAAGTGTTTTAGAAGCTGTGGCGAGTCCTTTTTTCGGCCAGTTAAAAGTTATAAACTTAAAAAATATTTGTGGTCATTTTTGGGGTTTTAAAAAAAAGTCTTGAACGATAACATGCTTTCCTTAAGCGTTAAAATAAATTTTGAGTAGAAAACCGTCAAATTCGGTAATTTTTTAATAAATGTGAAGACTTTAAACCAAAAAAAATATTTTTTGTTCAAAAAAAATTTGTATTCGAAATTTACTTTAAAAGTAAAGCCTCTAGATGTTAAAAAAATTTTTTGTTTCTTTTCGAAAAATTTTCTTTTTTTATAATCTACAAATTTTACCCTCAGGCTAAGCAAAAAAATTTTTTTTTTATTTCGCTTCCCCCAGTATATTTACATATGTATATTAGTAAATATATTGTTAAAATAAAGCTGTAGAAAACTCTCCACACGTATACGTATTTGCTGTGCTCCTTCGTTTAGTCATCTTGACGCAAATAATTTATAAAACAAAGATTTCGGACTACCCTCATTCCGCACAACGAAAGATAGTCGAATACACAAAGAACTCCGCTATTCCGTTTCTCAGAGTTATGGAACAACTGTAAAGAGGATTTTTCGAAAAAATTTTCTAATCTCTTGATTTATGTTCCGGAAAGTAAAATCATAATGCAATATACACCTGTAAAAAAAATGAAGTTTGTGTATGAATATGGATATATTTCGGATGGAAATGATATCAAACATAGTTTATTTAAATGGATCAGCTTAAATTCATGGATCATAAATTTTATGAATTCGGAAAGTTTAAAACGCTTCTGGTGATTAAGTTGATGATTTCGAATTACTTTGTTAGTGAGTTTTCAAATAATAGTTTCTTCCTAAGCTACTTAGTACTTAGGGGGTCTAAAACCGATAAAGAGTAATTTAATGTTTTTCAAATAATAATTTCTCGAAGAATTTTTCCCAACTCCTACCAAGGTGTCTAAAACCGCTTCTGCTCATTAAATTGTGGATTTATAATCTGTTTCCTAGAAATAATATTTCATATCTTACAAGGGAGTTCGAAACTGATACGGATTTAAAAAAATATCAAATCGAAAATTAATTTCTCAGAGAGGACTGATCAACTTTACACTCTGATTTAAAGCCATTTATTAGAATATTTTCATTTCAACACCAATGGGAAAGGGAATTAGGCGGTGAATAGTGTGGATGAATCTTTTATTATCTTTTTGAATCTTTTTTTATCTTTTATAACAGCGCAATTTGAATTTCTCCAACAGTATATTGCCTGAGATTTGCCTGGCTATTTGCTCTCCCAAAATTGAAAACGTCAAAAAAAAACCGACGCTTTGACAATATTATCGGAAAATCCGAAGTTAAAGTAATACTTTTAATATGAACAAACGTTGAGCGATATCATAAAATGTAAAGGATTCAGAATACTTGCGTTCTTCCTCTTCTTCCACATTTAGCTTCCTCATATAAATTCACTACCGACTGCCACGAATCACTTACGAGCTGTTAATATGTGTTTCGTATGTTATTACCACAAACATGAACGCATGAAATTCGATTCAAACGATACGCCGCCATATAAAGTGAAAGAAAACCAAGTTAAAAATTGAATTTGTAATGAACATGATCAATCTGATCTGAACTAATTTCCGCACCGACCAACGAAGAATGCCTGCCTGCGATTCGCCACATGGCCACCGAACGCAAAGAGAAATTGCCGAAATGGTAGTCGGTTGGTAGTCAATGATGAGCAAACATTATTTCAAAAATTCGGCTAAATCATGCAAAACTGATTTCCGACAACCATTCACAACCCGATCGTGGTAGTCCACCAACAGCAGTATGATATTGCCTGTAAATCTTTTTATTGTTTGTTTTTTTGCTTCTAGTAATCTTGTGCGTCGCACTAGTATTTTTACATAATTTTTGCCAAATCATGTTGAAAGTTAATTAAAACAGAAATTTATCACACTCTTTACTGTTGTTAGTGATCTTTAGCACGATCGGCAATGGGAAAATTCATGAAGTTCAACATTTTATGCAGCGATTTTTGAGAGTTTTTTATAGTTCACATTTTATAGCCATTGTATGTGTTCGGACATTAGATGAGCTATTAGAGCCACTGGTCTAACTGTTGTTGATCAACTGATGATCGGCGTGGATCATTCAAGTCAGGCTAAACAAATGATTTAGACGCAGCGGGTATGTAACGTATCTTCAAAGTGTGTGGCGCCGCCCACTTTTTTGGAGGCAATGTGTATGGAAACAATGAACCTCAAAATTTACACAGGTATATAGTATGTGTACTTGTGAATTGAAAGTGATCGTGACATGTACAACTGGGGAAATATAATATTATTTGAAATGGGTAAAAGTGGGCGCAAATTCTTGTTAATTCATTGAAATAATTTTATACACGAATAAAAGGTTGAGTGAGGAAACTTTTTTTTTAACTGTTTAGAAGAATGCTTTGCATATAATAATATTTAATGCCAATTGCAATTTTGTTTGAATGTAGAACATGTGTGTTTTTATCGTGAACGCTGCTAGAATACGGCGGGCATATTTATTTTTACTGTATTGATTAGGTTTATGAAGTTAATTTTCGAAAATTCGATCTCATTTGGCATGCAAATGCTATCGAGAGTTGAAAATAGAAGAAATGAGTATCCCTAATCTACCAAATTCGAACCAGCAACAGATCTTGATAATATCATTTCGCATTTAGAATAAAGTGAAATTAATGTACCATTTACTCAGCACAACACACAAGAATGGAGCTTTTTTGAACTGAGAAGCATACGATTGATCAGTTATGCGATAAAACTTGGAAAACATTCAACAAAAACTGAGATCCTCCTTGAAAAGTTCTTAAAATTTCCACTTCTGTTTGAAATGACATTGAGCAAACGCAGCAGCTTACTTCGAATTGAAAAAAACTTTACACAACCGTTTGATCCAAAAAAAAATGCTTTAGGTATTGATGAGTCTTAGATATGACTTTTTAAGATATTGTTGGAGAAAATAATTCGAACACGGGAACTACATCGTTCAGGTACTATTTGCATTTCGGACCAAATAACAGAGTCGCGTTTTCAGCTTTTTAGCTTTTCTTGATTTGGATTAAGAGGTAAGGATTAGCTTTGTCGGTCCTAGAAAAAAACATAAAAATCTATTAGTCAGAGTTGAGTTGTTGTGTTAATATTTTATCAGCTGTAGAGTACGTAGAAATGTAAAGCTCTCTTTGAGAAAGTGGACACTTACACGGGATATCTGACAGAAAAAGATAGTGTAAAATTTTGTAGTAACTCCAGATATCTAAAAAATATTGGCTGTCATCGATTTGTAAGACATAGAAGGGTGCTGAATAGGGTTCACGCTTTATTTAAGAGAGAAAGTTTCAAATCACGCTCAAAGAGGGTGGATTGCGCAAGGGCACACGAGCCACCAGCGGAACATTCAACATCTCCACGGACGGATCGAAAATTACTGATGTAGTGGCCGCCGGGATCTATTGCGCGGAGCTAGATCTCCAGCGACTCTTCAAGTTGCTGGAATACTGCAGTATCTTCCAGGCAGAAGTCCTTGTAGTCTGGACACCTGCTGTGAGATAGCTAATAACGTAGGAAACAACAGAAAGAATAGCAATATATAGAACGTCGATAGCCAAGCGGCAATAAAGCAATAATCTCACATCACATTGCGTCAGAGAATGTCCTTAGAAGGTATACTGGGTTCCAGACCACAAGGGCGTTCTGGGAAACGAGATAGCTGACAAGATAGCCAAAAGTGCCATTCGAAAACATTCAACGATGACACATGTAGAAAGTGCAGGAAAGTAGTTATGAGAGAGACGTTGTAGCGCCTCTTCCGGCTTTATCTAGAACCCGGCCTACTCTATCTAATCTAGAAGCTTCGCAGTTCAAGGGAGTGGATGAAGTATCAGTATCAGATATTAAGTCTCTATTAAACTTCGCAAAAAGCGTGGACTTCCTGCATGACGTGAACTTTAGCTCGTATTATTAATGGACTTTCATCTGGCATTACAAAGGATCTGTAGGTATAAGTATGGCGTGACAGGCTGTTATTGTAACCTAACCTATTACTTGCAGAGCTCAACCATAGCGAGCAGAAAAGTGGCGTATCGAAGGTGATACTATTAATATCGTTAAGCAGGAAACTGTCTTAATAAAAAACTACTTCATTTCGGTAGAAATTTCACTTAGTTAAATATTTCTTAACTGCAAATACTTTGTAATTACTTACTGTCTGTATGTACAATATTTTGGAAATTATTTCCACAGCAATGATTAGTTATGTCCAAGATGGCGCAGCAACAACTCAAGTGGTGACAATTACTCCACCAAAATTACATACTTGAATATGTACTGCGTTGACAAGCTATAGCTACCAATTTTTCGAAAGCTTCACACGCAAACCCACACACATACAAACTAACATACTTACATATATTTAATACACGGTTGCGCTTGGGTGAATGTGTTAGTAGCCTAGCGCTTGTCATGTATGTATGTGGTAGCAGTGGTTCAACGGTAAACACTCCATGGTCGGCTATCGATTTGTGTCCAATTGTGGCTTTTGTCGACTATTCGGCTGCTTTCTTCGAGCGTTTGTCCGCGTGTAAATGGCATTTTTGCATTCTTAAGATATTTTTTGGTTTTCTGTTAAGGCACTATAATTAAATTCGACTTGATAGGCCCCTCATTGAAAGTTTTAATTTAACGCTTGTCAAATTGTCCACTTGAATAATCCATTCGCGCTGCGAACGGCAACCAAGTGCATGGCTTGTCCAATTACATGTCATAATGCTGTAACGTGGTGAGTAAGTAAACGCTCTGAGAGTGTGTGTGTCGATTGTTTTCATTCAAATATTCAAATTATAAATTTTGAGCGCCATTTAAGCAGGCAGGCGGACAGTAAGTCTGGCTTGGCAGCAAAAGATTGACTGATGGACTTTCAAATTTTCTTTTAGCGCTACTCATATATTGTTGTTATTGTTGTTTAACGATTCTTTAAGTGCAGTAGTTGTTACAAAAGATTTAGAAGACTGCCAGACGAAATATTGCAATAAAAACAAACTCGCTTTACAGCCGCCGAACAACGAGCAAATCAATGGGTTTGCTGCGAAGAAGTTTAGAAGTTCACACGTGAGTTGTATGTGTGTATGTACACTTATGTATGAGTTGGGTGATAAGTCCGTAGATTTTAGAAATTTCAAACAGAAACGCAGAAATGCTGCCGAAGCCGAGTACGCTCCCCTGCACGGTGCGTTACAACCTGCAATATATGTCGCTCATACAAATCCCGACTAAGTGACTACCCATAATTATAGAAACATCCTTTAGGACACATTGTGGGCCTGTGAGAGCATTTCTGCATGAACAGAGTTCTCATCCATCTCAATTCGTCTCATCATTCTCAATCCAAAAGTTGTTTCAAGGTGACTTAAAACTTGTTATATAATATTTTGAATATAATATCATGGGCCGTACACAGGGTGGGTCATGCATCTATTTAACCTAGGATATTTCGGAAATGTAGAGCATATAAGTGCGTGTGTTCGTGAAGAACTTGGGTTATCTTCTTAAAAACAGTTAAGAGTTTTCTTTTTAACGTTGATAGCAAAGATACCAATTTTAACACTAGAACTACGAACCGGTCAAAATGACCGGTAGTACCATTTATTTATACCATTTCCTCTTTATTCCTATTTAATATTTTACGATAATGTCATGATTTTTATTAAATTTGTGTATAGAATATTATTGTAGTTTTTTTTGTTCTTACGCTTCTAATTTTCAGAGAGAGAGAGAGAGACCTATTTGATTTAGGTATAAGGTAAATATTCGTAGTTATAGTGTTAAGCTTGATTGAAGGTATATGAGAAAGTTTAGAGATATAATATAATATGTCCCCGCAGAGTTCATGAAGATAGTTAAGAAAAAATGAACTTAAAACCTTTTCTGGCTTGCAGACTAAGGTAAGTCTGTACTACGTATAAACTCTTAAGGACAGATCTTTAAGATAGAGACGAGTGTAAAAACGCAGTGATTCGAGAGAGATATATTGTTGTCAAGATACATGTTGAAGAAAAAATATATATAACCGCAGAGTTATTGTAAGGATTTTGGGGATCGTGCATGACTACTATGCTGTAATACGTTGCCTGCTCTAGCATGTGTTGCAGATTTAGTTTGCAACTCCCTTTATTATGCATAAATCTTAAAACCTAAAGGAATCAAGCATTAATAGTTTTTAGTCTAACGAAAAGACCGTCTTTAAAATAAGAATGAGTTGGTTGAATTTTGAGGAAGTTTATTGTTTGAAGGTTATAAAAATATGAGTATCAAAATACTGCATGAAACATAACATGCTAAAACATAACCGTAAAACTAAATAAGACTATATATTCTCGACAAACCATTTTCATTTCACCAAATTTTTATCTTATCACACTGTGCTTTTAACTTTATACGAATGTATCGATGTATTTTGAATAACACGTGTAACTAAATAATTACTATCCTGCAGCAGAGTGTAACACTAACATACACTTGTCTATTATTCATCTCTATTCAACTTTTGTTGATTGAAAAGCCTCAGCAATCAAGAAATGTCAAAATTCCATAGTAAAATTTTCCTAATTTGCTGCTGCTACAGAAGAACAGAAATTAATGATACCGCCATGACCAGCATTATGGTAGCTGTTATAATGTGATTTTTATTGTGTATTTTCAATTAACTGCTGAACCCGCCTTTTATTGGTGTCGAAAAGCTTACCTTTCATCGAATGCCCATTTTCTGTGGTTAAACGCCATGTGTTATTGTTTTTGTTGTATTTCAACCTATTCTTTTGTGTATGCCTTTAAAGGTTGCTGAAACTAATCTTTAACATGTAAACAAGTATTCTCCACAATTATGAAAATCAAAAGTCATCGTGGGTTTATTTCATGCTTCATAGATCGTGAAATACTCTTTTTTATCTTCGAGATGACCATCTACTCAAACCTTGGTTTAAAGTATTAGCGAGAGGCGAATATAGTTGAAGATAACCTTACTAAACTGATTGAGCAAGTGGCATTTCTATGAAGGTGTAGATTATCTCTTCTCACATTTCTGCTCAGATTTGACACTTAGTGAAGAACTCGTTGATCTTATTGATCTCACAAGGATTACTTTACAGCACCAAATTCTATAGAGGATAGCTTAAAGCTCTGTTATAAGTTCACTTTTTAACTACTACAACTTCTACTAGCTGCTCAATAGCTTCGAATTTTCTTTTGCCTTTACTGCAAACTTAACCATTAGTTGATGGTTCGAACATTGTTATAAGTAGCTAATGGAATTCGATTAGTGGTCCAGGCGGCTTCTCTGAAGATCTCAACACTTCTGTCTGTCTTTATTTCACACGACAGTTGGGTCTAGGGACGGACCCGGATTTTTATTCGGTTAAGCACTGTCAACTCGGCAGCAATATTCTAAATTATTTGGGGAATGTCTTTTTGCCTTACAAAGATAATATCACTATATTAGAGAAATGATAAAGGAATTTCAGCGCATAACCTCCATTAACCATTTTTGAACTTTTTCCACATGAGAGAAAGAAGAAAATATGGTTGATAGAAATCAACGAAGTTAAAACTAACTACTTCTTTATAATGTTAAAATTCTTATTGTAACGAAGAGCTTGGACTAGAGCTATGGTATGACTACGGGAAACAAATCTAGGCAGTTTTCTTGTATGTCTACATATGTGGAATTTTGCGGGTGTGATCGTCCAGCCGCGATCGCGAACTATAATGGACGAACAACCACCTCAAAAAGATAAAAGCCAAAGGTGGGTGCAAATCGAAATTGCAGACTAATCACATATACATATGTAGCTATTACGAAGTCTTTGTAAAAACAAAAAAAATAACCACAGACAATAAAATTTGGCTTCTGTAGTTCCAATAAGAGAGATTACTTCATATTTCGCTATACATTGAATTTAAAAATGTATTCACCAAATTACTGCTGAACTCGTAAATTCGTCTATGAAAGTTACATAGGATTAAAAGCGATAAATTCAAATCAATAGGAAGTCAAAAGGAAAGAGAGATAGATAGAGGAAGGTAAAGAGAACGAAAAAGAGTGCTAGAGAGGTATGGAAAGATATAGGTAGAGAGAGATAGAGTGCTGTCGAGTTGCATTATCTTGGCTGGCCTCTATCAGGTTACGACGCTAAACGAAGTACATATAGTTTTCTCTAGCTTTGCAGCTAAAGCAGCTAGCTTTGCTACTGCAAAATAAATTTTTGGGTATTATGATATCAGTCAAAGCCACACTATGGCTTTGGTGTGATACACTAAGTTTTTAAAAACTCGTATTATATCGTACTTACCGTTTTATATTTTTCATTCATTAGATAAACAAGAGATTAAGTGAATTTAATTTTCAAAATTAATTTTAATTATATTGCAGAGTTAAGTTACTTTCATTTTAATTTACAGTTAATTGCACTAAGTTACTTAAATTTGATTAGAGAGAATAAAATTAGTATATAATATGTACATATTGAAAGCGCTTGGAGTTACAGTTTGCTATATAGATACATATTTATAAATCTCTCTTATAATAAACCGTTAAAGACTAATCACTTCGCTTTACTATTACACATATTACACACAGCTTTATTCCGTTAGAAAAGCATTAATCAGACTTGGGAATCCTGCGTCGTATTGGGCTCAGCTATCACGCTCAGATCTGCTTATTCTTCAGCAATTGTCGCATTCTCATTGCACTGCCCACTGCTCTCCGCATCTTGGACCACATTTATCTCCTCCTCCGATAGCTTTGAATGTGTCGTGTTCGTCGGTGAGGGTGTGACAGAGTGTGAAAGTGGTGAGTCAGCTCCGCCGTCTTCGCCAACGCCCGACAACAGTTTCGACTGTTGTGCGGCGGAGACAACTTGGCGGGTGAAGTTCAGCGCCAGCATTGCCTCGGACAATACAGGATTCACCACCATTGAGCGGAAGGCGCTATGCTCACCGCCCATTAATAATGGAACTGATGCTGTGTGCGATGGAAAGACCAACGCCGGTGGTGGTGGCGGGGTGCCTTGTGGCAGTTGCGGAAGTGACGCTTTTGATTTCGTTGGGTCGTTGCTGTGGTGTAACGCTTCGTGTTGTTGTTGGTGTTGGTGTTGCTGCAGATTCATGGTATTCATATTCGTGTGGAATTGTTGTCCGTCCTGATTTGCTGTAGGGATGAAAGCGTTCGGCAGTTTGTGTGTATAGTCCAGCGTATGGCTTGTTATACCCATTGGCAACCCGTAGTAGCTGTTTGTTGCATTCGTTTTGCTGTTGTTGTTGTAATTGTCCACATCCAATAAATGGTGTGGTCGTTGTGGGTTGACTGGTGAATGGTTGCGTTTCATTGCGCCGTGTGTCTGCGGTGAGTGGGAACCCCGCTGCTTCAGCTGGCTGACCCGCTGATGTCGGCGCCATTTCGCTCGTCTGTTGGAAAACCAAACCTAATGTTGATCAATACGAAGAATACAATTTGTTAGTTGGTAAAATGGTTGTAGGAGTAATTAAACACGGTTCGACAGGTGATTATGTAGGAAGAGGAGTTTAGAGGAAGCTTTGTTGAAAGTAAGATGACATGTAGATATTCTTAGTTAACTATGTGTGTGTAAATAACATATAACCTAGCTCTATTACTTTGGTTTGTGAGCTAAGATTCTGAATAATTGAAGAAGACAGATTCTGAAAGTGAACTTATGTAGCTTTTTTTTACCAGTCTTACCTTTGGGAATCTACGTAACTCTAATAAGGCCTATCGGTCAGACAAAAACCTTCGAAGCTCCTCGTAGACTTTAAAGCATTTTCAATGTACAATAGTTGATAAAACCGGCTATTTTGAACGAACTTACGAACGGTGAAGACCAAAGAAATTTTTAGAAAGTATTATTACAAACCGAGGTGTATTGTGTTCATAAAGGATGATCTGCATTTCTACTTTTCACTCAGACTCGAAATCTAATATATATACATTTTCCCCAAATTCGGAAAACTAAATTTAAAACTAACTAGGCTGAGAACCGACTTTCTAAGCACTTGCTTCAGTTGGTCGTCTATTAACTCAAACTAAAATTTTTGGAGTTCGGATTAAAGAAGATAAATAAACGATGTCGCTAATCTCGGGGACAGAATAATGGAAAATCTCTCAGGTTCTTATTCGCAGAAAAAGATAATATGTAAGCACATGAGCTCAAATAGAATAAGCGGCATACTAAAGAATCTGGCTCAAATCTTAGGAGAAAAAAACAAAAACTGACCAGATTAGGTCGCACAGATATGTATTAAAATCTAAAGCAACAATTATAGAACATTGATCAATTGATACTCCCCAAGGTGTTTCCATGTAATAGCTGTCGAGCTTGAAACCAAGCGGTATCACTAACTCTGTAGATACCAGCTGATATACCCATATTAAGTAAATTGAAGAAAATCCAGATATATGAAGCCAAGACACAAGACGATTGAATCTTTCCACTGCAGATATAGGTCAGATCTAAGTAACCGGAACAGTTTTTTATTACACAATGACCGTCAAATCGGAAGCTTTCTTTCAAATTATTTGAGGATTGGTTTCTGCCGCTACAATTTCAAAGGCTTGAAGGAGCTATGTAGTTATGTTTTCCGAGTCAAGTCTTAATTTCCATACTTGATTTGATAAATTTCTGCTATGATATGCTAAGATTAGTCACAGACAGAACATTAACAGAAGTGTTACGTGCTTATACTTTTTCATACAAACTTTTTCCGTCTACTGTGTTTTTTTTTTGACAAGATAAAGTATTGCTTATTTGATTTATAATCGTATTATGTAATTGCACCTACCTGAACTCTCGCTTCACTCAGTGCAGTGCGCGCTGCTAATTTCTCTCTCGTGCTTACACAGGGGTAATGTGACTTCTCAAACTCCTTCTCCAGCTCATCTAATTGCTCGGAGCTGAATGTGGTACGATTACGACGGAATTTAGGCTGATCGCTGTCATCTGTATCGGAGTCTTCGCCTTCAATGTCTGTAAATACCATATCAGTTTTAGTATGAGTAAAAAAGACTAGCTTGAAATCAACTAAACGCTTACCAATCATACGACTCGCATCTGGTGAACCCAAAGTCTCGTGACTACCCGAACCGGGTGATATTGGTGGTATGGAAACATTTGAATTTGTCGGCGTCAGACTACCAGGTGGCAAACTATTTGGGAAACCGCCACCAACACCAGCAGCACCAGTCATTGTTGCGCCAGACGCCCATAGATGAGGCGGTGGTGGTGGTAAGGTTGACGGCCAAGTCGGGAAGCCAGGATGTGTGGGATGCATATAAACATAACTGGTAGCGCGTGCGAATTCAGCCGCTGCACGTTCCGCCGCGCGATTACGTAATATGCGATTGATGGAGGATACGGAGGGTGCCGTAGCGTTCGTGCAAACACCTGAAAGGGTTTATGTTTGGAAATTTAATTAATGTTGTGTGTAATGTAGTGTCTAAATGATCCGTTACAGTCTGCAGTCTCTCAAGCAAGTTAGTTAGTAGTAGAAATCGGCGAATGAAATCAATCAGGATCGGTATCAAAAGTATATAAATAAGTTTAATAGAGATCATCAGATGCCTCTTTTAGTAGTTAATAATAGAAGGGTGTCCATATAGATTTTAGACGCCCTGTCGAGCCGTAACTGTTGAGGTATAATGTCTTATGCACAGTTTTTTTTATTAAAATTCTCTATTAGTTAAGAAAAATGGAGAGATTTATTAGATTTAGAGTATTTAATTAGTCTTCAAGTCGGTTTGTCACATTAATTATATAGCAGCTCTGTCTAAAGCACCATATCGTAGGTAACAGACTTTATTTGTGTTGCGGGATTTCGAATCAAAAGTAGTAAGCCAAGACTTACAAAAGCGCTTACATGGCTCTTCACCATATATGTATAATTAGTATAAAAGGTTTCTAGGCTGATAGTGTTATTACTTTATGTTCCCATCTTATGAACCGTCAGCTGCAAATATGTTCGAAATTCCTCTCAAAGTCCAAATTCAGTTCGAAACGGCGAGTAAGTAAAAGGCTTGGGGAGTATTTTGGTATTTCGACGGCACTATTGATTTTCTTTCTTCATGTCTATTTTATTTGGTTATGGAAACCAGATTAGGCGGTTATAATCCGGAAGGTGCGGTAGTGTCGAAAAAGAGGTAATCGGTTTTGCATCGTTCATCTCTGATATTTCTCAAAAGTTCGTTCACAGCCTAGTCTTGCCTGATGACAGATGCTTTGAGAAGTTTTAATCAAACCAAGATGTTAAGCTCGGGAATATGATAAGGAATTCAATGATATCCGCTCGGAGAACTTTTTTTTGTGTTTTTAAGTTGACTTATTCTACTAAAGTCAGAAATATTTGTGCGACCACATTTTCGAGATCTCAGATCAACGAGAATGGGGTTTGATCCTTCTTTGTCAGGAAAATTTATAAAATTTTAGAAAGGTACTAAATTTTTGAAAAGAGTAATGAAATTGAAGATAGAACCCAGATCCGCTATACAATTTACTCAGAATAACCTCCACATGTGATATTAGAAATGCAGTTAAATTCCAGTTCCATTAGTTCGACCAAGGAGAGCGGATATCAGCATTATATAGGCTGATAACTCGTCAATACTACTGCAATCCTTATGCAGGCGCTACGGGGTTTCTGTTCATTTCTGCAAAAGAGATGAAAAGCGGGGTAGTGTTGTAGAGAAACAAATACTTTGGAGCCTTAAAACCGTAACAGTTCAAGAAAAAAAAAATAGATTTATTTACAGGAAGCCAGAATAGTGGTAGCTGTTGTTGTTAAGTTTAATTGCAATCGACGTTTTGCATGTGTTCTGCCATATCTACAATCCCCAATTGCCTTCTTAATTACAAACAATGAAAAGAAGAAGAAGAAATGCAGCGCACAAAAAGAAATGGGATATGTGGAGGCTGTGCGAAGCAACTACGAAGCTGTTTAGTGTGATCGGAGCGCAGAGTACACGACGAGACAGCAATTTGATGTGAACGATCGATATCAAAACCAATTTGAATGCGGTGACTGACTAAATGTCAAGTACGAAGACCTGAGCGCGTACGCATGCGCAGATGAACTACCTAAGTGTGCGCAGTGGACTTGAATGAATGGAGCGAGGACGCAGCTATGCTTTCGCGATGATCAGGAGCTGTGCTGCTATTGTTGTTGTGGCACGTTGACCAAGCGACTGCGCTGTGACAGCTGCGCAGAAAAAGGTGAACCCGAAAATCCAGCAGCACAGTGACGAACACGCTGAGCGCCGTTCAGCCGCATTTACATATCAATCTTTCCGCATGCGAACGCGTGTCTTCTTCACTTCCGCGCACAACATTTAGAAGAATGCTAAGCAGTGTTGCATACGCGTACGCGTCTGATTACGGCGCTATGGCGTCCGGATGCTAATAAATTAGACTATCGATAAATCTGGCGAGTGCAACAATACATTACATTTTGTGTGTGTGCCAAAGTCAGTTAATGCGAGGAAAATGCGAAGGAAGGCATTTATTTGGTCGCAACGGTCGCGCAGACCATAAATACATCAGAAGGCATGACCGACCACCGGCGCACCATTGGCAGCGGAGGTACAAGAAGAACGTACTTACGCCAACCAGTGCGTAACTCTCTGTCAAAGCGTATGCGTTACAGCCCGTTCGTCTGCGCGGTTGTGTTCGTGTGTGTGCTTTTCGTCAGCAATCGCGATTCATTCGCAATTTGTTTGGCCAATCATTTTGGTCGCAACTCTTCTTCTGGGGGGTTGACGGCGTCACTTAATGAGGTAAACCATCAAGCGGCCGCTACATAAGCCAAGCCAAACCACGTCGCGTCAGTCAAGCCGTTTGCATGGTCAATGGTGCAAGTGCGCGAGGTAGGCAGCTCAGCGGCTAGGCGGGCAGGCAGTCATTCAGTCACTGGCTTCCAGTGAGCACCCACAGACGAGATTTGTGTCTTGTAAGTCTGTTGTTGTAGTTTGTACATGTGTTCGCTTGTGTTGTTTGTGTACTCACCTTCCGATATCAGTCGTTCGCGTATTTCCCACGCAAATATTGTCGGATTATCGCGTTTGTATTGCTCGATTTTCGAGACGACAGCGGGCGTAGCAACTTTCGGCTTTGATCCGCCGATTAAACCAGGTGGCCTCAATGTACCTGCAATTAAAGAAATTAAACAGATATGAACATGAATAATCACACACGATAACTGATCGATGGTTGGAAGGGTAGAGACAGTGAATTTGGCTTTTATAACAACATTACGCACAGTGTTGATAAAATCAATAAAATTCGGTTCGATTTAGTTTAAAGTGCTCATTCGTAAAATTTTCGGCAGAAATAAATACTAATTTAAGTTACGTAGATAGGTATCGAAGTTTTGTTTTATATGTGGTAATTATTTGAGACATATTGAGCAAAAGTTTTTATGCTAAAATCTACATTCTTGTACCCTGAAACTTATGACTCTTAGTATTCGGTTAGCCAATCCAGATTATCAATCTGCAAATTAACGGTATTATCACATATGAAAATTTCAAAAAGTTGTTGATGACCAATCTGAAAGGTATTGTGAGTTTCGCGGATAACCGCTTTGTAGAAAGCTTCAGACATGAAAAAGTTATCCGGTAAATGGTTAAAGATTGTGCAACCATAGTTCGAATCAAAATTTTAATTCAGATACCAAAAATATGCCCTAAACGGATGTACGAAAATTATTCCTAGGTAATAGGTCGGCTAGATCACTCGAGAAGTGCTATTGTACCTTCCCAATTTTGCGGCTTATCCCAACAAATATAATATCTTGATGTGAACTAAAATACGGATTTACAGAAACATACACGCAGACTGAATTTGAAAATGGTGCAAAGACTTTCAACTCGTAAAAACCTTATCATGAGCTGTTCTAGTAGAACAACTAAACATTCTTTAGAGCAAATTCTACACTACACATCCGGCGTTTTACTTCATTTTTTTGATTGCTTAGAACTTGGTAATGACATAAATCACTAGCCTATATATGGGTTTGTTGGAGAACTTCTTCCACCAGAAGCCTCCCTTACCAGGTAAGAATAGATGGGTATACACATATGGAATGATGTAAATAACCCATCCTGCAATGGACTTCAATAGTTCGATTGTAGAGTTGACTTTTTTGGGAAAGCTATACGTAGGTGATTCGATTGGACTAGGCATCTCTTTTTTAAATATATACGGTAGAATCCTTAACAGTTCTTTCTTTCAGTCTTCTCTGTGCAAATCAACAGCAGCTCAACGGCAGTGAAAACGTTAATAAAAAGATCTTAATCTCGATTTCGATCGATGAGTTTGTATGATAGCTTTATGCTGTGATTGTCCGAACTGAACAATTTCTTCCGAGGTTGTAGCGATTACTTTGATAATAATCTATGCCTAATTTCGTGATGATACCTCGACAAAAAAGAAAGTTTTTTATACAAGGACTTGAGTTGGATCGGTCGTTTGTATGGCAGCTATATTCTATAGTTATCTGATATCAGTTCCTACAAATGAGCAGCTTCTTGGTGAGAAAATAACGTGTGCAAACTTTCAGGTCGATATCCCAACAACTGAAGGACTAGTTCGCGTATATACGGGCGGATAGGCAGACGGATATGGCTAGATTGACTCGGCTCAGCACGCTAAGTATATATAGATAGTATATACTTTAAATGGTCTCCGACGTTTCCTTTTGGGTGTTACAAACATCGCGGTAAACTTAATATACCCTGTTCAGTGTATAATACGGAGGAAAAGGGGTTGCTGTCTCGATAGTCGGGCTCCGGTTATGTGGAACGGACTCAGATTTATATACTATACATACTGTCAATTCGGCAGCATTTCTCAAAATTATTTGGGAACAGTTTTTGGCGCTACAACAAAAATATCTTTTATCTTTATAACAAAAACAACAGAAAAGAAGCGGGTGATTGTATTGATATTTGAGACCTTCACCACTTTTCTTTATTGCCCACCGCTTTGTGGTGACCTTTCCGAGCATTTGGGGCGCTAATTGTTGTTTTTATAATGCAAATCGCTTGCGGCCCACCAGAACAATAAATAAGTGAATGCTTATTTGCACACATATTTTAAACGTTTTTGTTGTTTTAACATATATGCAATGCTATCAGTGACAATCCAATTACCTATGAACCAATACACAATGGTTGGTGTGTTACATACAGCTTGTACATACATATGTACGTGTATTTATTTTGAAATGTTTGCGCTTTTTCTGCTTCTCGCGCTTTCGGCTTGCCCGGTAATTTGCGCAAACAACGCGCTGCTAACCAATTTGGTCGCACATTGCAACAACTCAATAACACATTTGCATCGGTATTAGCAATTTATTTACGTATGCTGACTCGCCGCCAAAGCAACAATGAGATAAAGCGCCACAGGCACACACAGGTGAACGCCGCTACGCGTAAATAAAAGCTAACTGTGTAAATATAAAAAAAGAAACAACAACAACAAGAAACGATACTTTGAAATAGTAATAAAGTCATAAAACTATGTAAAGCTATGTCATTGGATCACAAGCTCCACAAAACGGCCGGCGCAGCGTTCTAGTGAGCTCATGTGCACCCTTTTAAATATGTACATATATTTGCTTGAACGAGGTCGTTTCGATAAGTACTTAGAGTCAGCGACTGATAGTGCTACTATTGAAAGATAAATTTATTATCGCCGAACCGACCACTTTTCAACAGTTTTGGATGCTGTTTAAGCGCGACTCGAAGGAGTTTCTGCGTGCGACGACGAAACAGGAAATCAACGAATAATCTTAATAGTGGACTTTACCCGGCGAACCCGCTCCGAAGAAACTGAAGACTATTCTATCGGCCGAAAAAGGAAAGTATCACTATTTTTCTGGATTCACAAGGTGTGATTTGTTACTACTACTATATTGAATTTTTAGGTCGATTTAATGGTGAATGTAAGGAAAGGGGTCAAATTTTACGAAGAAAAAGTGAAAGTTCACATTAACAACGCAACGACTTATACCACCGCCATCACACACACGGCTAAGTTGGTCGAATTAGGCTACAAACTACTGTCCCATTCACCGTATTCTTCAGATTTGACGCTGTGAACTTATTTATGTCTTCACAACGGAAAAAAGTCACTCGCCGGACAGGAATTTGTGTCGAATGATTAGGTTATTGCTACTTTGTAGACTTCCAGAAGATGTATTTTTTAGACGGGCTAAAGAAGTTGGATTAGTAGCGAAAACGAAAACAATCCCATTTTTCCAAAATTTTAAATTTTGTTTCTTACGATAAGTACTACTTGGACCGAGCTCGTATATTTGCATGTATGACACTTGCGAGCTTTGTTTACCTGCTTATGCGACCTCCCTCCGTTCATCCGGCCAACCGTTAATCTCCCCGCTCCTCTGCACCAGCGCCATGCCATCCGCTAAGTAAATGATAACTCATCGGAAGCTGTTGACAGCCGATTATTTGTACTTCAAATTAGTTACGAGAACATAAAACAACAATAACTACACCAACAATAACTACAAAACGTTTGTTAAAAGTGCAAACATTGTCATTGCAACAGTCGCAACTGATGCCGCCGCGTAATTGCAATATGCTAATGCTTACAAAAACAATAAAAACAACAATGGAAGAGATCACTTGGCAGCAACAGACAAATCGCCGCCGCCGGAAGTTCTGTTTCGCACTAAATATAAGTATTTGTGCGATTATCGAGACAATAAGCGCACCGCAGCGCCTACACACATATATGTAAACATACATACAAATATACAATACACTCACACAGATAAGTGCCGCATATCTGCTTATGACTTTAATCAGCAAAACATCTGGTGAAAAAATAATTACGTGAATGACTACGGGCTTTCTCATTCATTCGCCCCCCACACACGCACAGACTCACAGACATTCATTCATCAAGCCGCCGCAGCCGCGCGTTCACTCGTGCAATCGCCGCGCGAGCGAATTACACTTACAAGTATTTGTTGCGAAGGTTTGTTGTTGTTGTTGTGTGGTAGATAGGTAGCAGCTGGTAATTAAAGTCAACAATTAGAAATCAGATTAAACGATTAAAATTATGTGAAATATATGCCATTGCGAATTCACGCTGATAAAATGGAATTGGAAATGCTTCATTGTGGAAATATTCACTGGCTGATTGTGTATAATTTGCAAGCACAAACATTTTTTTTTGCTTTAAGAAAACACAAATTGCATAGATATTATGTTCGGTTTTGAAATTTTTGCAGTCAATTAAAGCGAGTGAAGGTATAATTGTTTGTAGGTGTAAAGTTTTCTGTACTGAAAAAAAAGCGTGAACATAACCTCAATCTATAAAGAGATTTCTAAAATGGAAAGTAGTGTGTACGCGGGTGAGTGCTGAGCAACTCTTTCCGTCTTTTTACTATTATCTTTCTCTGGCAGCATCTTTTAAGAAGAACTGCTAAGCAACGAGTGCGTCCCGAAAGCTGTCCCCTACAGGCGGGCTTACATGAGCGAAACGAACTGGGATTTATATTTGAATAAAGTCGGTAAATTCGACAGCACTACTCGAAAACTGCTTAAGAATAGCTGAAATATAGATAATAAGATAATTTAGAAACTATTCAACCATTGAATCAGCGTTAAAATGGCTTAAGGTAATAGCTATGTTTTCAAAAATGTCCTCAGAAAAGCCAGATGATATAACATTGGAGTTAAAGCCATTTAAAAATCACACTGCCCTCCTAGTCACAGAAATACTTGTATATAGGAAAGAAAGCAAGCTGCTGAATTGAGTATGATAAAAGCATCGCTTGAAGAAACTGCATAGACTTGTTTTCTCGGAACTAAGTATCTAAAGGCAACTATATAAAAGATGTGGCTCTGGTGCGACAAAACAACTTGTTGAATTGACTTACCGAAAAGTCCAGCCGAAGTTTTGGATACATTTTTAGGTTAATCGCAGTTCGGTTATCGCATTTGAATGAAATAATCACTTTATATAGAAAACTAACTGCAATAAAATTGAATTCAGCAGAATAGTCTTTTTCCAGAAAACTTTAGCAATGGAGATGAGCAAAATGTTTAGCATATCGTATGGATAACAATCGATCATCTCGAAGAGCTATCAGATGCGTAAACTCACCAAAACTTTTGATTTATTTACTCGAAAGAGAAAAATGCAATGCGATGCATTTTCATACTGTTACGTGCGAATGTCAAAATAGACTATTTATCAAATTTTCTTGAAATTGATCAAGTAGATCCGGATATATGTGATTTCACCTAAAGGTGGGCCGTGCCATGCCTATCCTCCAGTTTTGTCACAGGCTCCTATAAAGTCTTCTTTTCCCTAACGCATTTGGTTTTATCGGACTTTTAGTAGTTTTTAACAAAAGCGGTGGGGAGTGGGCCTGGTTATAAACCCATTTCATCCATTTTCACATTATCGCAAGAGGTGTCCATATAATTTCTCCTGTGCTAATTTGGCAGATGTAGTGTGAAGTGTTTGGGAGATACGTACACAAACTATATTAGGGGGACGAGGACATGCCTACTTTTTAAAAATTCTCAAACCACATATGCTTCTCCTTATTGTGATTGGTTGTACCAAAATACAGTTTTACAGTGCACAGACAGACAGACGGACACACAGTCACCCGTATTTCAACTCTTTTCGTCATCCTAATCATTAATGTATATATATCGGTATATAACTCTATATCTAACTCGATTAGTTTTTGGTGATAAAAAGAACCGTTAGGTGAACAAAACTATTATGCTCTGTAGCAAGTTGCAAGAGTAAAAAAGCAAACGATTGCCAATTTTAAATAAGCTCCCTTTAAATGAGTTGTACGCAATATCTTCTGTTGAATGAATCGGAGTAGACCCTCACAGGATTTATAATTTCTAATGGTGAGCTTACCCGCTCATTTAGAAATTATACCACGAGAAACGTCTCGTTCTCAAAACATTCATTACTAAGCTTGTAGATAACAGCGCTATTGAAGATAGCCTTAAAAGTCTCTCGGTGAAATTAATGGGGGACACAACTCGAATTGAGCGGAGTGAACAAGGAAAGCGTTCCCACGACAATCGGATCTGGCAGATTCTGTCCAAAAATAGCTTAAATGACTCCAACAACAGTTGAATTAAAGAGTATGCATGGAGTTGAAAACTGTCCGGTTAACCAATTTAAACGTGGTCGTACTAGGCTTGCCGCAACCATACCAGAAATCATTGAGCAAGTTCATAATATTGTTAGTGAAGATTCAAGTTAGACTAAGCGTGGAGTTGCTAATACCATAGGCATCTCAGACGAATGAGTAATTCATATTTTACTTGGAGAATTACATATGAAAAAGCTGTTTGGAAAGTTAGTGCCGCACACGTTAACAATTCAACGAAAACTGGATCGAAAACAAAGCAGCATAATTTGGAGCGTTTTAAGCAGAATAAAACCGATTTATTGCGTCGTTTTATAACTATAGATGAGACTTGGATCTATCACCATGATCCTAAATTGAAACAAGAACGTTTACAGTGGATTGAAGCTGGTTGTTCAGCTCCAAAGCAGATGAAGTCACAACGATCAGCAAAGAAGGTTATGGTATCCGGTTTTTTTGGGAAGCAAAATGAATTTTGTTGATTGATTATCTGCAGAAAGGTAAAACAATCAACTCTGAGTATTATTGCAGCCTTTTTGATCAGCTGAATGAAAAAAATCGTTACAAAAGACCAGGTTTGCGGAACAAAAAAATAATTTTTCATCAAGATAATGCACCTGCTCACAAAGGTGTTTTAACAATGACAAAATTCAACAATTAAAGTACGAATTGCTTGAGCATCCACCATAATGACCAGATTTGGATCCCAGCGACTACTACCTCTTCAGAAACCTGAAACAATTCCTTCGTGCAGAGCGTTTTTCCTGGAATGAAGAAGCCATTACAGTCGTAGACAGGTTTTTTTTCAGAGCTTCCGGAAAGTCATTGTAGGGATGGAATAAAATTATTGGAGCATCATTGGAATAAGTGTATTGAAGTTAAGGGAAATTATATTGAATAAAAAAATATATTTCGTACCAAAAACAGTATTTTTTAATTTTGAGCGCTGAAACTTTTCAACCAACCTAGTATACAGTCATACAAAATAGTCTTTCTATTATACGGGTATATTTTTGTTTGTTCTATTGTACTTTCTGAAATAGTATTTTCTCCAGAATGGGCATAGACAGTCGGATTTTTAGAGCATCTTGTCATAATATTATACTAGGATTATTTGAATCTATAACTGATCATTGTGATTTATTTGTTTGTATTATTAAAATCTGGCAGTTCACGTTAAAACTTTTATGGACAAACTTCAATATGATAAACCCATTTATGAATTGTTTCATGGTGTCTGCTCTATTTACATTTTTTTAATGACGAAAAAATTCTCACTTTCGGTTTACATTTCGGCTTGAGTCGAGAAGTATCACGAGTATCAAGGGTAAAGTATGAATAACGGTTCGGAAACACTACGATTATTCTCAGTGCTATTAGTTAATATGTAGGACATTTGTCAATGTTTCTTTAGTTGGTTTCCGACAACTTTATTTGAGCAGTCGGAACTCAAGGGATTTACAAATTTTAATATGCATTTGTTTCCTTTCGTTAATTACTTGAATTGGAATATTTTGATGGACAAGATTCGGAATATTTATATGTTATTGATTTTATCTAGAATAATATTGTAATTTTCTGTATTGTACCTACCCAATAGCTTGGAGACAGCGCCTTGTTGCGTCAGCATGTGTTGAGCCAAATCGTAACCACGCAAACCGAAGCGAGAGAGTTCCAGGAGCCGATGCTGCGACACTAGAGCATTGAGCGTTGAATGTGGTGCCGGATGCGCATTTCCAAAGATGCCACCCAAACTTGGAGCATTCGCAATGCCCGGCGGTATAGAGGCAGGTGGAGCGGCTGGTAGTCCCACTGCAATGAAGATAGGAAGAAAGCAAATGGTGAGATAAAGAATTGAAAAAAAAAACGAAATAAGCGATGAAATTGCAATTACGAAGAAGATTTGACAAAAAATGTGTCAGTGCGCTTGCAATTTGCTAAAGTGTGAAACCTTATAGGCCACCAGAAGCGACGCGCCTTTTACTTCACTTTTTTTCCTGATGTTTCGAACAAAAGTTTAATTTGCTTTTACGTGGAATTTAAACGAGGCATCACACAGAAATTCCGCACATTGCGCGCCAACACCAACTCGCTACAAATTTGTTCCGTTGCACTGTCAACACAATTGTCTTTGAAGTTGAAGTTGCAACGCTCGCAAGGAACACAAGCAAAAAGGTTAGGAGAAAAAACGCGCGAAACACTAACACGGGGCGGCAGCGCGCAGGCAGAGACGCGCAGTAGCGCGCAAGTAAGTGTCCGCAAAATACTTAAACTAAAGCAGCATTGCGGGTAGGAAAAAACTTTAAAAGGGTATAAAACTAAAAATCGGACGCATCGCACAAAATAATCGATACGTGATCATGGCTTGACGAGCCGCTAACATGTCATATATGGGCATAATAGAGTGCTGGCCATCAGCAAGTCGTCATCGCGCTTTCGAATGCCGCGCCACAACAACATGGCATCATCAACGTCGTCATAATCATCTCCAAATGTGCGCACGCGTCCCTTGAGTGGCGGGCGATAACGCGACGCGTTCACAACACTTGCCACCATACTCATTACATGGCAGCGCTCAAGCTGCAGCCACACACCAACGGCGGTGTTATCAACGCGCATTGTGCGGTCCACCGGCCGCGTAGTCATGTTTTCGGTGCTAATTTCATCACTTGCTCGGAATTTGAGGAATTCTTGACAAGTTCCAAATACCGACGGACTTCGTCGATCAACTTATTGTCATTGTATGGCAGTTGGCCGGGATCGGCACACATACACAGCAACGCGTTGTGACGCGCAAACCTGCGAAATAAAAAAATGCGTCAACGTATCAACCGCGCGTCCACCTAAATCGCCTGGCGTAGGGCAATCCATATTGGCAGCAGCTCGTTCGCTGTTCAGATGCGAGTAATTTAGTAATTCCTGCGATGTAGAAGCTTTTATGTACAATTTGACATTTTATCTGATCGCAAGAACTGCTCACATTTTAACACTTTTTTACCAATTGCAAGCAGCAGCAACAAGTCTGGCGGCTGACGCTTGGTTGTTTAGTTGTTTGGCTGTTGGCTGCTAGTTATTGGCTCGCTGTTGCATTGCTGGATTGCCGCATTTGTCGCATGAATGATCTGTGCAATGCGAACGTTGCAAATACCTCGGCTTGATGCGTCGCAGTCGTGTAAGTCACTTCAAGTCGGTTCAATTCGGTTAAGGCAGACAAATGTGCAATGCTTGAGATTTTATGTACCTTTTAGTATAAGAAATGTTTTGATTTCGGATTGCATAAGCATTAACAGACAGTTTTTTTAAGCCTGGCTTTGTGATTTCTAAAACCAGTAGCAGAAAGCTTACACTTTTAATTTGGCATATAAAAAGTCATCAACAAAATAAGTTAATATTTGAAGTTGAATATCGGGCTATAACAGGTTATCATTTTATGAGCTTTAGGAACTATTAAGATTGAATACCGAGTTTAAATTATGTAGGTAGGTTAATCTCAATATATACTTTGAAGACCTTAAATTCTAAAGTGACGTTACTGTTCTCATAGATGTTGTTGTTATTGCAACGGAAAGAGAACGATCTTCGGATACGTTCTGACTCTCATAGGAACGGTACTTCGACATGCTGTTGGAGACCTTATTGTGAATTTGACCAGGCTTTACTTAAAGACTGAAGCACAATTTGTTCAAATGGGTACATTAATAAACCAAATTGTAGTATTTGGAGTGATGATAATCCACAAACCATTGTTGAGACGCCGTTACATTCTCATAAAGTTACTGTTTGGCGAGCTCTACGCGCAATTCCCACTGCCATATTTCTTCAAAAATAAAGCCAACCATTATGTTACATGGAGAGCTCTATAGAGCCATGACTAATGGCTTGCCTGAATTGTAGGATGTCGATGTGGTTCCAAAAAGACGGCACTATATGCCATACAACGAACGAAATAATCAATTTATTAAAGGAAACATTTTGTGAGCGCATCATCTCGCGTTGTGAGCCTGCGGTGTGGCGAGCTGGACTAAATTTTGTGAAGTTATGTGAAGTCGTTTGTCTATGTAGATAATCCCGAGACTTACGAGTAGTTAAACTTTCTAATATAGCTCAATTATTTCGGGGATATGCAAAGAAACCCATTAGGAAAAACATATTAAAATTATTAAGAGATTTCGAAGCAAGGTTTACGTTTAGATATAATCGAAGAATAAATATTTTCATTGAATTATGGAAGTATATACTAAGTGAAACTGAGAGCGGTCCCGCGTAAAATTTTTGTCTTGAGTTCTGCCGAATGTTTACAAAGGGAGCTTTCCAAAATTATTTTAAAAAAGTGTATAAGCGTAACATAACCAACTTCGAGATAAATTAAAGAGAAACAAGTCTTTCAGTGAGGTCATTGTCAATTCCTACGATTGGCAATCTTCTGCAATTTTCAACTATCAAAAGTATATATTTATCAAAACAACAAAACTCTTTTTCAAATTTGGATTAATAAACAACTGTTAAATATGATGATCCTTAAGTTTTAATTCATTCTATAAATTTCGTTATAATTCTCACCAAGTTTATTATAAAATCATTTCAACAAATTCGTGTTTCAGTTGCTTCATTTATCTTAATTGACAACGAATGACCATAGATAACTTGTATATTCGCCATTCACTTAACTAGCTAACATTACTCTTTGGTCTTTGTCAGTCCTACAAGTTTAAGAAGCTTTGTGAAGTGCAATCAAATATTTAATTTGTGATTAAGGGGAGTCCTGTGCTTGGCTATCACTAGTTGGATCGTGGGTTTAAGCCTCGGCAAATTTGGTATTCCAAAAGAGTAGGCCATACATAACTCATTTCTAGAGTTACCTACAACATCAAAACTGATATCTCACTTGAAGTTATTGCACAAGAAACTTACATGCATAAAAACATTTTGGGATTAAGATCTCGTTGCGCAAATGAATTATTCCTCGATTAATTTTCTAGAGCGTAAGTGTTATATACTAATATATGCTCAGGCATGCGTACTCTTCCGGTGAAAAAATTCCACATAGTAATAAATATATATTTCACACTGATTAAGCGACGAGTTGAATGAAACCAGCAAATTTATTTATGGCAACAGGTCGTTTGATTTATTGTCTAAACGAAAACTCGCCACTCTAATTTTAATCAGCTGCTCACTGGTCGATTGGACAGCATTGCTGCTACCGCAGCCGCTAACGTTGCGAAACGTGAACATTCGTGCACATGCTGGGCAAACTTACTGCCTTTACCTCTAATGTGTGGCAATGCAATGCATATTTCACACTTGCCACAAATATTGCAGGCGCGCGCTACTGTCGGTTGTACGAATGTAAGTAAGCGTTAAGTAGGCGTCCGCGCGCCATTATTAAGCGCTTAAGACGCACCTTGTTTTATTTATTTATTTCTCATGCTGTTTTTCTTGCTTGCCCAGCCAATTTGTTGCTGCAACATGTTTGGTCAATTGTTGTACACAAGTATTCCTTGATTTATGCCGCGTACGAGCGTCATAGTTACCATGGTCATAGCGCTGGTTCTAACTGACCCACCAGTCGGCCAACTGACTAAACGACTGAACGTATGGTAGAATGGTGTGCTGCCGGTTCCGCATTGTATGGTCACAGTACGCACATGGAGCGCCGCATCTACACGCTTATGGTATGAACGCCAAGTTCATGCAGTTGGTGGATGATTTATCCGCGCGTTCATGCGCAAGCGCGCACGCCTGCATGTGAAAAGAAAATATAAAACGAAGTTTAGCGCACTCTTACTGCTCTTCACTCGCTATGCGGAATGCTCATTTCACTGAATCGTTAAATCGGCTTAAGCGGCAACAACAACCCAGCTGTTGTGATTGGCAGAGCAAATGAAAAAAGTTGACTCAGCCACAGCGGTAGTGGCAGTGGTGGCGCAGCAACGGTAGCCACGCGCGATCAACAACGGTTGTTGTAATCGTTTCGCCACTGACAAGCTTACACGCATCCAGCAGCCAGCAGCCGCCAACTACCAGACGTTGCATTCGCATTGCGAAGTCGATTGTTGCGCTGCGCACAAGTGATTATCGCACCGGAATTCAATTGATAGTTTGATTTATTGCTACCGGTAATTTTTTCGGCTCGTCAGCATCGCGCGCACTCAACGCTATGGCAACCGTGTGCAACATCACCGCAGCGCATGTATGTGTGTGAGTTGAGTACCCGCACTAAGCCTCAGCGTAGACGCGCATCGTTACCGTCGTACGTTTGCAGTTACAAATGCAACGTAATGGCAACGAGCGTGTGCAACGTCAGCAACGTCATGATCGTTTAGCGGTGATTTCGTTCATGCGTTTTGAGTTTTTGCGCTTCTGGTGTTTATGCCACATTGCGCTGCTACTTCATCGATTTCCAGTTTATGTTCTTCAACTTATTCTCCTACCGTACGCTCTGTGTTTGACGCTGATTCTAGTGTGACCATCTCTATGGCAAGCTGCATGCTACATCTTTGAAGGGGCAATATTTAATGGCTTGTCTTTTCTACTGTTGCAGTGGCTGTCATCAGTGTCGAAAGTTTGCGCTGCTATTTCAAATTGGCATGAATGTTTTGAATATTTTAGAATATTATTAAGGCAATATCTTTTGGCGAATATAATAGGAGTTTGAATTGATTTTTTGATAGCGGTGAAATTTAAAGATATTCCAATATGTAATGTGTTTTTTTTTAATTGGAAGATTATGTTTCAAAGATCTTATTTGGTTCTCATCTCTTGCGTGGACCTTGTAAAAGTGCTTCATATATGTCCTAATATATGTTTTTAAGAGAAAGAAAACTGCTGTCTCTTTCTCATCCTGTGCTTCATTGAGAGCTGGGTTCCTGGTAGTCTGGATAGGCCATATGGAAACATATTAAGCAGCATGATTAAGGTAAGATCATTTATTGACAAGAACATGAAAGGGTGAGCCATTCGTTCTTTAAAAATGACAGTTACTGTACTCGCTACTTCTCTCCAATATGGAAGAAGATTATTTTTCTATCCTGAATCTATGAAAAGAACTTAGAAATCCGACTCAGATAGAGATTCGACTTAATAAGAAAGGAAGCTTAGATTAATTTTCATTTCTTCCAACAAGTACTGCTTTGGATTTTGCAGGTCAATAGTCTTAGTACTTATAAATATCTTATCCTTTGATAAAGTCTACTAAAACTTGATCTATTATCATTTTTCAGTTTTGAGTTGAATGTTTTATTTAGCATTATTAAAATTAACCGATTAAGGTGAAACATGCACCGCTTTATTCATATACCAGACTCAAAGAATCCAAATCCTCATTCCCAATGGCAAAAAACTGGGAGAGTCGTTTTCACATGCTTATGTTGAGGTGAATTTTTCACCAGTACAAGCAGACGGAATACCTAGTAATCACTTGGTGCCAGGTCTGGATCATAAGTTGGATGCATAAGCACCTCTCAACAAAGCTCCCGGAGCTTCTGTCGAGACACTATCAATATATAATATGTGGCGTGGTGATGACCTGGTAGCTGAGCTATTCGCCTCTTGTGCAATGGAAAGTTGAAAGTTGCCACTTGAAAAGTTGAATATATCGGTATTTTGTCATGCTAGGAGCCGCTAAGTATGCAGCAAATGACCTCATGTATTGGTTAAGACTTATAACTTATCAAGTTATCACAAATTTGGTGAGACTGCTAATATCAATTCTGGCCAGTTTGCCTGGTTCGCGGAAGGTATGGCCAACGAGATATTTCACCTTCAGTCTTGCGAAAATTGTACAGTGGAGGAGAAGGTGTATAGATGTTTCCTCTCGGCATTCTCCATACAACTTGGATCGACAAAATTTTTAACTACGCATGATACCTATTAGATAGTGTGCGGTGAAAACATAACCTTGCTTAGAGCAAGTAGTTCAATGGACTAGTACGAAGCCAGTCTAAACCGGAAGGATTTCCCGGAAACGCAATGCAAGTTGTTGGCCAACATTTACCGACCTCAAGCGAGGTCCATAGATCCAGTGTTAGAATAGAAGAGGGCAACACACGACCTGATTGTTAACAATTTGATGAAATTGAGGCGAGAAGTTCACAGCGATTCTGATGTGACTAGGCACACATACAAGTCTAATAACGACGTGGCTTGATGTAATTGATAATGAGAGCAGGCAATCCTTGACTACCTTAAGAACTATCAAAAACTATGCAATGCTGATTTTTGTTTGGACATATAGAATCATCAACTGCGCTTCCCTTCTCTTCTCATCAGAGAGAGTTTGCTTACTATTGCGGCAAACAGCATACCGGTATGTGAAAGACGACTGTTGTGAACTATATTTTGAATATGCGAGTAGTGACTAAGAACCAAAGAACAAAAACAAATTAGAGCATAACCTAAAAAGAAGAATGCTCTTTACTTAGTTTTGAAAAACAAAAAAAAAAAAGTAACAACAAAAAACATGGTGGAATGTTGCCAAATTAAAAAGCGCATCGATATGGAAACTTAAAGATGACACAGTGTGTGTTTGTGCCATTCGCACATCAGTGGCAATTTGTTTTGCACAAGTACGTGCTGTCAAATAAAATTAATTCCACATCGGCGTTCGGTCGTCTTCCCACCGCCGCCACCGCCAAACAATGGCAACACCAATAGCGATTCAACTGCCACAGTTCTGCACACCACACACCACTTTTGCCCGCGGTCTTCCTTCTACCAAGCTTTAAACCAGCCCGCAGTGCTGCCGCGCGACCCACTTTGCAGCAAGACTCTTGACAATACTGCAGCTCAGACGCAACTCGTCGCCAAGTCAACTACAACAACAATACAACGAAGCGCAACAACAACAACAAGCAGCGTAGCAACAACAACAGCTGCAGTGAGTCGAGCTAGCCAGCCTATCAGTCTGTTACTTAGTTGGCTGACTGGCTCGCTGGTTGCCGCGTCGCCGCGCCGTCGCGCACTTCTGACCAAACAACTTGGCTCGCTCACATGTCAGCGCCGAGCGTTGGAGAGGGGCGCGCGCTGAGGTAAGCCGGTAAAATGTCACAGCATGATGGCAGATTCAGTTTACTGACTTTGAAAGGTGTTGGAAGTTGCACAATAAATAAATAAATTATAAAACTTAAGCATAAAGGGCGAATGCAGTGTAGACTATAATAGACACACAAGCATACATAATTATACAAATATATGCGTGTGTGAGTTTGTGTGCGTTTTAATGCGAACAAGTACGCGCAAACATTGCTTGCAGTTGGCACACACACGGGTTTAGAGTTACCATTTGCCATATTCTAGGAAAGTGAAAAGACTTGCGGACGGACGGACGGACTTGGTGCGTTTAGTTCGTTCGGACCGCTTTTGCTGTTGCTTTGCGTTCTCGTGCTTCTTGGCGATTCGTCGTTGGTGCCAATGTGGTTAACTAAGTTGGCTTGCTTGGTTTTGTTTTTGTTTTTGTTGTTGTTACTTTTTGGGTGACTTCATTGCATAACAAAATTATTTTGCAATAAAATGCGCATTAGAATGAAATCATGAAAATTGACACTTGCTCAGAGCGATTCGGGTAAAGTCGAAATTAACATATGGCAAAATGCCGATCATCGCTAATTTCTGTGGGATTTCACATCCCACTGGCCTTCATAGTTGTTTAGTGGCTTAAGCGCTCGACAATTATAAGGAATTAGAATGGTACGATGGGTTGGCTCAATCTCGATCTCTGAGCGGTTGAAGAATCATCAGTCTACTCGAGGCGGTTTGAAACTATATGTTTGTTATTGTTGTAGTGATATATGAAAAATGTGTTGTGTATTGCAGGGTCGACAATCAATACTGTTTACAATTATCTTCGGAATAGCTCCGAGACCACACCACTTGTATATCATCAAAACTGTTCTTATTAAAGATTTAGTAAAAAGAAATCCATTGTTTTTGCACTTTATTGAAGGTTTTATATTGCAAATTATTCGATTTAGTTGATCGTTCGAAAATTTGAAGTTAATTTCATACTGCTACGCTCATAGAAACCCTAGTTGCTATTGGCAAAAAACTGGGACAGTCGATTTCTACAAGCTTCTCTTGAATCAAATTTTGTCACCAGAATAATCTTTCGCGTTTTTGAAATGAATCGAGTATATCGTGATTCAGCAGATATTCGCAGTTCGAAATTTGAACTGTGAGGTTTTTTGTATAAGCTCGAGTGGCACCCATACATCGAGCTTCTTTTTATATTCAGTCTTATTTAAATTATACCAAACGGTTTTTTTTATAATGTTTAGCTCCTAGGAAATCAAAACAGTGCTCACGTGATGGTCGGAATCGACGACATCTATTATTTTTTCGATATTTTCGATAACAGGCCATTCATTGACATCAAAATTCGAGGAACGAAATCAATGAAACTATAATTGCATATGGTTGACTTCTGCAGTATTGGGACCAATTTTGTCTTTATCGAAGAAGAACTGTAAAAAATGGCAAATTGGATGTTCAAACTGTGTGAAACTATAAAAATCAGGAAAAACTAGACAAATTACGGGACTTTGGTGTACACTCGACTAAAATTGAATAGCATGGGTGCTAACCACAGCTGGGTATCATTTGAAATAATTAAAAATGCAATAACCTAAAATTAAGTGTTTTCCAAAAATGGTATGTATGTCTCAGCCATGGTCATTGAACCCAGGACTTGGCACCTCCTACTGTTGCATGAAAATAAATATACAGTATATGAATGAATAGAAATATAGAAAATAGTTATACAATATATTTTAGGTTATGTTAACGGCTGATGATGAATGCGATAAGAAAACCTATGTGGACTGCTAAAAATGCTGGTCCTTTGTGATATCAAGCGACCCCAACTGAAGATTATAAGGCCCCTGGTTTTCCGAAGTCATGACATCTAAGATCTCAGTTTTGAAAAAGCAAGAACATAGAAAAGAATTTATGTCTTTACCTCACCTTTCAATATAGAAATAAGCACAATTATTGATTCTCTGTCACATGGCGACATAGGCGACATTGTTTGCAGATGGCCACAATCGCTGCTTATGAACATAATGATTAAGCAGCAAATGGCTCAGCAACACGAACAGGTTACCTAACAGAGGTTTTCTTTTCCGTTTTTATGGGTGGTAGCGCTGAGTGGAATACTACTTGAACTCAATGGAGAGGGGGTGAAAGCAGTATATAGTAGAAGTATATGCAGAGTACATAGTGTTGATGATATCAGTGATGTTTTCTTCCACAATCAGTGAGATGTTGGAAAGAGTTCTACGAAGGTTACACTTATGGGTCGCGAATAATGGATTAGGTGTAAACCCTAGTAAAACAGAACTGATGCCCTCACTTGGTGGTACTGGAATTGCCCTGTTCCCCACAGCTAAATACCTAGTGATTGAAATCGATCTAATAAGTCATGTCCGACTGATGCGCTCAATATGCTCCTGCCTCGACTGCCCATAGACGTCTTTACTCGAAAAGTAGCAGCAGCTTCTGCTATAAGACATAGTGCCATTCTAAACCGGCTAAACTTAAGTAACTCAGACTATATCTTCACAACGTTAGATTTCAGTAGCCACTTTCTGGTAAGGATACCCTCCAGACGTGAATAGAGAAGAGGTTTAGTAGAGGAGGAGGATACAACCTCTATCTATAGTGACGGGTTCAAAATGGACTGCCAAGGACCGGCGGGTGTATACTCCAATGATCTTGACATCTTACTTTCTATCCGGCTACCAAATTCAGCCAACATCTTCCAAGCGGAAGTACTAGGTGTAGAGAAGACCTGTTGTTTTCTATTGACTAACTACAAGATGGTACAGAAAGCAACCATATACACGGACCAACAATAACAATATCTGCCGCAGCTGCAAGCTTGATGGGAATAAGGAAACCGACTTCCGCCGTAAATGCCCAGCTCTAACACAAACCAGACACAGAATACTTACTATACGGAGTGTGTTCAAAAAAACAACGTGAATTTGCGATTTTTGAAAAAAAAAATAATTATTTATTCGCCTACATAAAACTACGGCGCTTTAAGGTACTCTTTATTTTTGGAAATAAGAAAAAGTCACACGGAGCCATGTCTGGCGAATATGGAGGCTTGGGCATAGTTACAGTATTATTTTTGGCCAAGAATTCACGAACAAGCAACGAAGTGTGAGCTTTTTACAAACAAAATCGCCAAGCTCCTAAAAACACGTCTAACCTTAGCGGCTGCTACAGACAAAGTAAGCAATGAACACAGCTGAAAATTTTATCATACTACAGGGGCATGTACATATATAAACATTATTAACAATATAAAAATTTTGACAATTGGACTTTCCAAACTCATGAAGTTTTAAATTTTAAAATAGCCGTTATTTTTTGAGTGCACTTCGTAAGTAGTTTTATTGAGAGCATCAAATGGTTTGAGCGTAACGAACGAAACGAGATAACAAGTTTATAAAATTCCTACGAGAGTCTATCACAATGGTGCATCCAGCGCTAATTGAGCCCGGGGTGACATCACTTCTACCTACCTAATTATTCAGCTTTCTCCACACAACGTTTGCCATTTGCGGACGATAAGGGTTTAACCTCACGGCATGTTAGTGTATAGGTACAGTGTCCCTGAAGCACTCGTGAGTTAAATAAACTCAAATATATAATATAAGATATATTCGACTGGATGATCTCTGATTCGTTGAATTCGTCTTTGCCCCTAATAGTGGAATAATTATTAAAGTATTGGAAAATTCACTTAAAATATAAATTATCTAGAAAGGTAGCCAAGTACAAAAAAAAAAATACTGGAATCGAAATACCTATAAACAAATATGAAGGAGAGAATGTCGACAAATGTCTATTCGTTTGATCTCAACAATTTTTTTGTTGGATGGTACTAAGTCTCGGGCCAGCTGGTATTTATGTAAAATATTTCCGGTAGGTGGCGTTGCTTCATACTGAAATGTATCTTGAAAAAGGGCATAGAAAGACTCTAAAAGCGACATAGAAAGACTCTAAAAGAGACATAGAAAGACTCTAAAAGAGTATGCGGTTTCGGATGAAACTAATAATAATTGTGAAAAACTACATCAGCAATAAAAGAAAGTTTTAAGTTACATTGGTGCTCCACTAAACAACAATGGATTCTATTTTGAAGAAGAATAAGACTTTTCTAATCGAAGAATAACACTGGTTCAAATACTCTAGATATCTTATTTGACAAGATCAGATAAATTGATGATCAGATAAATTGATCATAGAAATTACACTTAAGCACACTATTTGCTTTTTCAAACGGTATAAAAACCACTATTTCCAAATCGAAATCTTATGTTTCTCCTAGGCACTATGTATGTATACTTCCAAAGTATGCACAATAATTAAGGTTATGGATGCCGAACACGCTAAACTCTTTAAATAATTTCAAACCGCTTTTAATTTCGTTAATGTGAGTACTTACCTGTTGGCGATAGCGGCACAGTAGGCGCCGCATGTGGCGGTAGCGCTACCGACGGTGGTTGACCAATGCCGTGTGCCGCTAAACCGGGTATAGGAACATGTGATTGCATGGGAAGCGGAAGTGTTGTAACGCCGCCTGCCATCACTGGCATCACAGATAGCGTGTGTTGTTGGCGTTGTAAATTTTGTTGTTGTTGTTGTTGCGAAAGATGTGCCGGCGGCGATTCCATGCCCACTTTAACACTATTCAACAAATTATTTTCATGCGCACTGTCTGCAACATTGGACGAGCACATTTGTGAGTGTCGTCAGGTAAATGGGCGACAGCCAATGCACACACTCACATACGCGCACACAAACAGGAGATCACGCGCGCAAGCGGCGGCAAAGCATAGGTGCGAATTATGCTTCTTATGCGGAGTTTTAAAAGCGGTCTTTAAGTTTTAATTAATTATTTTTTATGAGAGAAGTGTTTGCTTACAAATGCGCTGACAATGTACACCTCGCGCGTTGGAGTTCTGAAGCGCGTAAGGAAATTTTGCTATAACGAATTCTTACTTCTATCACTTCCGGTTCCTGCGTTATTTTACGCGCTTTTGCAACAAACCCGAAAAAATTTCACCCTAACATTCACGTTTTTAGTGGCGCCGTCGGCGGTTCTCTCGTTTTTCGCTTATTTTTCTCATGCACATTCGTTTCCACTTTTGCTTCGGCAGTTATCCGAGTTGTTACGTCGAGGTGTTAACTCGTAGCGCGTCCGTAACGAATACTAATCATGCAGGGACAGGTTCCGCCGCCGCCACTGACCGCCGCTCAGCCAAGCGCCGCAACTCACTCAACGTGCTGAGTTGAGTGCAAATGTATGCAAGTGGCGTTCGCTTGAGTGGAACCTAATTAGCGGCACGGCAGTTGGAAGAAAGTCGGCGCTTGTGCTGGTGTGCGTGTATGTGTTGTTGGTGGCAGAGTCGGGTGGTGGCAGCCACTTGTAAGTGTTTAAAATGTAAATTAGGAAAATCATGTGCTTGCTACTTTTCATTGTGTGTACGTGTGTTGGTATTTACCGTACGGTTGTGTTTTTGTTGTGTTTGGGGTTTAAAACTAACGAACAAGGTGACTTGTTGTAATCCGTTGGGCAAATATATGCGAGCACATATTGACATGGTTACTTGCGCCTGTTTGCGTACGCACACCCTACTGTGGCATTGTGTGGCTGGTTTAGTGGCTTAGATGGAAGAAAGTAGTGTTGGAGTTATGTTTTAAAGTTCGTCGTCGTGAAATTTCGGAATTTCATCAAATTTGTTAATCTCTGAATTCCTTATGGAAAATTGCTCACTTGCCGAAATTTAAAGTTGCGCAACAATTTGTGCTAAGATATGGATCGCCTATGAGTTGTTGGAATCGAAGTACATATATACAGAATTAGGTATCTCAAAATGATCAGAATAAAGAGAGGAGTAGTGCTTTGAAATGTTTGTGTTTCAATCTCTTCGTGTGTCGAGAATTTGATACTCGAAAATTTTAGAAATTGTGTTGGGCGTGAGTTAAATGCTAACGAACGCCTGGGTCATACCATTCCCGAATTAAAACAAATTTTTTGGTGTGAAGAGTGGCGCATTTTTGTACACCAATCAATGGTCTGACTTATTCAGTCGATAAATTAAAGAAAATGCGCTATGAATTATTGCTCCTCCCCCATATTTATGAGGCTTTACCCGACTTTCTTCTCTTTCCCAGATCCAAAAAGTGGCTTGCTGTAAAATGAGGAGTTTATTCAAGTGGAGAGGGCATTATGGAAACAGCTTAAAGATTGATAATGCAGACTTCTGTAACTCGCCAATGGATATTTCAGATATAAGCGAGTTATCTTAAATAAACCAATATGCATCTTACTTGACCCAGGTGACAACTCGGTTATCTGTGTAAATGCTGCTGATTCTTGCTATTGTCGTTGTGGCGACAAAAAAAATTCCCTAAATAACATAATTTGGTGAATGCAGTCGAGTGGAAGGTCATTGGTGGTATTTAAGTTCGCGTCCGATCCGCTTACACTGACCCGACTATCATGTGAACGTGGCTGATATTGGTCCACATCTTCGCTTCTTTTATTCATCATTTTTTAAGTTCACCACTCGGCAATACGTTTCGATATCTTATTCCTAAATATAAATTTGTAGAAAAAATTTACTCAAACAACATTTCTTTATATGGAAATCAAAGGAATAAAAATATATATATGTTGAACCGGAAGCCGTGAAATTAATCGCATACGCGGATGATCTTATAGTGGTAGCAGTGGCTAAACATCTTGCTGACCTCCGGAGCAAATGCAATGAATGCGTCAATGGTCTGCGGCAATGGTTCTCCTCGAGAAGTTTAGCACTGGCTGAGCACAAGATAGAAGTCCTAATAGTACTAGGAAAATGGAGGAACGAATATCTCTCACAATAGGGGAGTGTGAAATTCAATCACAGCCAAACTAAAGTATCTGGGAGTAATAATAGACTCAAAGCTTAAATTTAAGGAGCATTTAGAATACACCTCGGGTAAAGCAAGCAAAATCCTCAACGCTTTATCAAGAATGATGACAAATAAAGGCTGCGTGCGTTCCAGTCGGCGATTTTTACTCGCAAAGGTAATGAGATCGGTTTTATTATATGTGGCCCCAATATGGATCCAGGCGTTAAACATTAAAGCATATGCCAAACAAATAAACACAGTGCACCGTCTGTCGACACTAAGATAATCAGTGCTTTCCGAACGATATGCAGCGAGGCTGCTGAAGTAATAGCAAGTATGATGCCCCTTGACATCCAGGATGACGAATTCGCTCGTGTATACATGTTAATAGAGTCGTCTATAGGAGCCAAAGAGCAGAGAGAGTCGAAAGCTTATCAATATGGCAGCAGAGGTGGCAAACCTCACTCAAAGGACGGTGGACCCACAGACTTATACCGGATATCCACCAGTGGATAGACAGACGACATGGGGACCGGGATTTCCACCTTACCAGAATACTAAGTGGACATGGGTGCTTTAGAAGCTACCTGTACAGATTCCATCATGATTTTAGTCCGAACTGTCCGATTTGTACAGAGTGCATAGAAGACCCTGAGCATGTAATATTTTATTGCCCTCGCTTTTCGAGTACAAGGAAAAAACTTAAAACTTTACTCGGTGGTAGTTTTATGGTAGAAAACTTGACGACACGCACATCAATGAGAATTGGAAAGCTGTCAGCGAAGCGGCAGCCTCAATAATGTCAAAACTAAGACAAACGGAACAGATTAGGCGTCCGTCAGTCCGTACCATAGAGGAGACTTAAATGTCGTATCACTCCCACGAAGTAATAACTAACCAGGTGGTTCCGTGGGAGAGTCTAGAGTTGAGAGTAGGTTAGGTTTAGCGGGTTAAAGTTCCGCTTTTCGGCTTTCGCTGTTTCCCCCTACTTAAGAAAAAAACAAACATATATGTTAAAATATTGTAAAAAGCGACATTTTATATTGGCTTTTGAAAGGAAAATTTCCAAGCGACCAATTAATCATCGGATATTTCGTCTTTAACCGCTTCATTTTTAAGCTATTGCATAGCTTCTATCGCGGGCTTTGAACGTGGGGACTGAATCAAGAAGTTTCGTAAAGGAAATAAACCCAACACGATCACAAAGTATGCGCAAAATGTTTGCATACTTTTATTATGCGTATTTTCGCATATCTCAAGCGGAACAAATCAATTGAAGAGACAGCAAGATTCAAAAATAATAATATTTAAGATACAATTTTTTCAATGGCAAATAAAAATATAGAATTTAATAAAAACTTAATTAATATAAATTAAATTATTCAATATTCGGAGTCATAATATTATTAACATTATTATTATTTTAGTAAATAGCTTTTGGAACAGTATCTCGTTTGACTTGAGTGCCCGAGTACCACACGTACTTTTTTTTAATATCGTGCTTACATACCTTCCGTAAATGATTGTTCTTTGGCACTTACTTTTTGTGGTTCCAGGATAACGGCCTTATAATCCATTCTAAAATCCAATTGGAAAAAAGTTGTAATTTTTTTTCTGACCAACTAATTAGGTCTGTTAGGTTAGACAATTTTGAGCAATTCTATGTTCTACATGGAGTTATCTTTTGTTCAAAGTTCACAATGATCTTCAATGCAGTGTTCTAAAAGATCTAAAGAAGCATACCTAGACACTAACCCTCTCTTGCTTTTGCGGCGACTATGACCCCCACAACTTGATCTTAATAATATCAGATAAAGAATTATGGAAGAATTTTAAAAATAATAACATATGATAATTAAAATATTTCTGAGAGATCTTTCTTTTGAGTGAGCAATTTAAGATACTAAGTTTGGGACTTTTGGAAGTAGGTATATGTGTCCATACTTCGCCCTGAACTCTAAAGATTTGTATAAGAACTTATAAACAAGATTTGATCCAAGCAAGAGTTGGTTGGAACTGCCATAAACACTTTAGTTCAGACGAATCTGACTAGATAGGTCTACGGTGCGTGCCTTGATTTTTTCTCAGTTTCCTACTTTTCAGTCGTCTAACAAGCTTTGTTTGTGATAGTGCGAAGATGATGTGGTTTAACTTGATAATTATAATATTATTGAGGTCAAACTTTAAGATGAACATTAAGACATCGGGGTCTTCTCATATTGGGCCGACTCGGTAAGGATAATGATTTTTGAGATTTTTTTCAAATCGTTTTTGTTTCGGTCACACTGCCTTATTAGAATAGTTCCATCCTCCATTTCCAAAGTCAAACAAGTGATGTAATTAATAGTGCCTGTGAATTGAGGTTAGTTACACCTTTAGGCAATAAGTTCACTCATTGCCTAAGTGACATTGCCTGAGTGACATTTGCAGTCGTTGTTATTTCTATGCATCAACACATTTTCGTAATTCTTGACACTGATTATTGCTTCGCTGGATTGCTTGGGAAAACTGCTAATGTAAGCGACTAAATTTGTCTACAATCAATTGTTGCGGAAAGCGTTGAAGCGTAGTCGAACAGTTGAGCGCCATGAAGCTTACGATAGAGAACAGAATGATTTAGAAGAAAAGCTCAAAGAACAAACAAAATTGGGCGAAATAAGAATGCGCGGACCACCCGTCGACAACTAACAAAATTTCTGTATAAGAGAAAAAATAAAAAAACTTAGAATTTTTTTTTAGAATTAAATGAGAATACAGTGTCAATGTGATAAAGCTGACAATGAGCGTCTAGGAATAATGGCAAAGGACAGCGCCACTAGCGTTACTATGTATGTACATCAATCATTTTTAGTTACAATACTAATGAATGCCTGCCTTATATTACAGCGATAGGGTTAAGTTAAGCAGTAGTCAGGCAAACGCAAAGCTTAATGTCAGTTTAGTAGACGCAAGCGTTTAGTTTGGTATTAATTTAGATAGCTCGATCTGTGTAGGCACAACGTGGTCATTAACATATTGATGATACCCGCTACAGGTATAGAAGTAGAAGTTATGTATCTAGTAGTTGCGTTAATACATTCAGTCATTCGGGCTCATTAATTTTAATTGCTTGAATTGCATAACCGATATTTGAATTTGAAAACAATGAAAGAAAATCGCAATTAAATTATATGAGAGCGGAAATGAATATTATAGATCTTACTATATAATGGTTGTTATAGTTTTAGTTCTGTTTTATTATATACTTGCAACATGTTGCTAGAGATTATAATAGCTTTGTTCACGTTGTTTGTATCACCTAAAACTAAACGAGATAGATATGGAGTTATATATGTATGTATATATAAATCGAGAATCAATCAAAATGTATCCGGATAAAACTTTGCACGAATAGCGCCTTTGAGGTTTGCCACCTTATGACTACAAATTGTTTGAATCGGATTCAAATTATCAATGCTCCCAGATACCAAGTATGTGGACTTCCTATTGCGAACTTTTCATCGCAAATATCGGTCAATCTGAATGAGCGCCGAACTCTCGGCTGCCTATATACCGTATTTATCAGCAAATATGTGAGTTATCATAATAAATTTGAGAAAGCGTGTTTTTTTATATAACGGATGCACCGTTATGCCTAAAATAGATAAAATCGGGTGAAAACTTGCCCTGGATCTCATATTATTATTATTAGAATTTTCAATATACCCTATAGAATATTCGACTTTCCGCCTGTCTTTAAAAAGTTTAGGTTGATCAAAATGTGTGATATTTTAGTGCCTGTATTAGGAACTAACTAATGTAATGAATTCCGTCTCTCTGGTTGACGTTTTGCACTCCATCTGAACATATTAAATTAGCCTCTTCGATAAAGTTTATATCAGATATGTCTTACTTAAGATTGGTTTTAATATAATTTTCGCTGACGGGAAGTAAAATATAGTTATATAATATATGTTAATAAAATACCAAATTCAATTGTAATCCGTTCACAATTTCATTGAATAATGAATGTGGAATTCTTTCGCAAATATAGCTTTGCCAACACCTAAAGGTATTTCCCGGCTTTGATCTTTGCAAGTTGCAACGGAATTAAATGTTCGGTTACAATCGAACTTAGCCATTTCTTACTTGTTTTAGTTTTTGAATTTTTGTTAAAACTCTTGCAACATGTTGCGACAGAGTATAATAGTTTTGTTCAGCTAACTGTTGTTTGTATCACCTAAAACTAATCTATATCTATCTAAGCCATAGATATAGGGTTATGTATACCATATATAAAAGATCAGGTTGACGAGACGAGTTGAATTCCGAGTAACTGTCTGTTCGTCATTACGTACGTTTAATATTTCCTCATACACTATGAAAATGGGTCAAATCAGATAATAACCACGACCGTTCCTCATATAACGGTGAATACTGAAACTACTAAAAGTGCGATAACTCACTGAATAAATGCGTCAAAAGCATTAAACTTCACTACCAAGATGGTATGAACGGTGCAAACGGCCTTTATACGGAGAGATGTAAAAATTGGATAAGGAGCTTGACATCGCACACTTATGGCTGAGTTTTTATCGAACAAATCGGCCAATCTTGAGTTCTCGTGTTGAAATTCGGGGATACATTTTTGTGATGACAGTGATTGTGTGAATATGCCCTTGTGCCAAAAATTAGTAAATTCGGGTCAAGAGTTTCCCTAGCCCCATATACCTAATGTGTAATTTCGAACTTCCGATAGACTTTATGCCACATCTATCGGTCAAAATGTCAGAAATCCTAATGAAATTCCGAAAGAATCTCTTTCTAATAAATCTGTATCTTTTTATCTGTGATTGTTAATATTGGGTGCAATATTTTCTTCATAGATAATAATTTTGAAGTTTACTTATTTATATTATTTTCAGCTAATATTTTTAAGTTTTTGTATTAATAATACCCAGAACAGGGTTTATAAAGTGGCAAACTGGAAGATAGAATAGAATAGAATAGAGAGTTATTGAGACAAATTTTTCGACCTATATTCTATGGTAATTTACTCTCTTTCACAAGGAATACCCTAGGTACAGCACGTTTATAAACTCAATGATTATGCCAGGCGTTAGAGAGTCGTTCCTAGCGTTCCCTGCTAGGATACGTGGATATTAGGGTCTTTTTTCTGCGTCTAAAGATTAGAATGCAATCTACAATCAGAAGCGCCGGAGTTTCAGGCACCATGTCACAGCATGAACACATTGCAAATGAGACTATGTCCATAAGAATTATATAGGTGTATCTTAAGACTGTGGTGATTGGTGTATATTGAGGCGAGGGGCCAGGCGTTGTCAGTTAAACTTGGCACAAGCTAGGTGTTTACTGTCAATGATTATCTCCCTCTGCCATTGGTATGTATAACCACTGCAAAGAAGTGTGACTAGTGACACTCGGGGAAATTGATTATTTTCCAAGACAATGTTATAATCTTCGAACATAGTGTTAAGATCGGATCAATATTGATATTCAAACTGAGCGATTAAAATCAAGACAAAGATCTCCATTCAAGAAATCCATTTTTTAATGTATTAGTTTTGAGATTGCGTTACCTTCGACTTTTATATGCAAGACAAGGAGTTGTGTTTTCGATGCAATATTTTACAGATAAGATGCATGTATATACACGGTTTGATCAATTTCTCTTAGTTAATAGATTTTTCAGAATGAACCAAATGCATTTTGATTTCTTGTTCTTTACTTCTTCATCTTGAATATCCTCTTTTAACTAACATCTCTCTAGTAATAAATAATCTTACTCCTTTTCTCGCATACTGGGTTTTCTTAACATACAGCAGTTTATTATTAATTTTCCACCTTTGGAATAGTTCCGTTTAGATAACATATGAATAAATCGATACTTTAGTGTCACGTGGTTCGTGTTTGTTTAAATCTCGTTCTAGTGTGGTACTTTTGAGCTAAAAAGCTTGGTCAGAGTTACATAACTGGCATGTGAAACTCCTCATATCTATGTATCAACACTCTATGTGCCTTAGTCTATGCTATGTTACTCTCCTTTCTACAGATGTAATAGATATACTAGTATTTGGATCTTTAAGTGGTTTCTCATACGTTTAACTTTTAATTTTGCCTTTCAATATTCCTGTTTCAATCCCTTTGACACTTTAGAACTATTTTGATTGCCTTTGATTTTTTTTCTTAAGCCTTTAGTTTTTTGTAGTAAGCTGCCTCCAGATGAATGTTGTGTGTTTGAGAGAAGCTTGACGCATGTCAGAAATAACTTCGTAGCACGAATGTTAAGAAAAAGTTTATTTTTGTGTAATTTTCTTTTTCTCCCACTTTGACAGAGTTTGGAAACACCTCATCTCTTTCAGCACAAACAGCGCTGATGGCTTCTTCACGTTTAAAAAAATTATTGATAGAAAATTGTCAAAGCAACGATATGTTAAAACCAATATATTACAACTACAACAATACTTATAATTAATAACAACAAAGCGGCTGTCGAATAGTGTGGCGCAGAGCGCTCAGCTAATTGCTTTAGCCGCTTACAAACGCAGCATAATTATCATTTTCCGTAGCAAAACAAAATGTCGACGAGCGAATGGAATAAAGGCAGAATACCAACTGAAAATAAAAACAACAACACGCTTACTGAAAAAAAAAAACTCATAAAAGTTGAGTGTAATATATAAAAACAATGATATAATAGCGCATTGAAAAAATATGAAAATCACTTAGAAATGCAATCCAATTATGAGTTACGAAAATTAACTCAACAACATTTGTAACAATTCACTCAAGCACATGAGCGCAACGCAAACACTCACTCAATTACTCACTCTTGCCGATCGCTTACCTGTTTCAGCGGACACAAGCCGGTTTGTGATGCGCCGTAGCTGATGTCAAGCATTTATGGGCGTGGCTCAAGCGCATATCACTATGTGCGCTGCTCACACTTATTGCCAACTAATAGCGGCAGCTCGCTCATTCCAGCCGCGGCGCATATTTACCAATCCATCGGTGCGTTGAAGGCGCGCCTCACCAAGCCGGTTGCTGTGGCTGCCTGCTCTGGTGAGGGCGCATATAAACGCGCTTCCAGCGTACAACTTCCAGCGTGCCGCACAAGCCCCTATGTTGCTGGCTGCGTGCAAGCTCACTATAAACGCGAGCTGCCAAACCGCGTACGCGAGCGCCTAATCGTCATTTGCCAATTGCCATAGCAGCTCGACCAGTGATTAGGCTTATTACTGATTAATTAGATTTCTTTGCTAAACTAAATTTATTTGTTGTTATTTTTTCTGTATGCGTGTGTGTATGTTATGTATGTATGTAGCTCGTGTGTGTATGTAAGCGCTTATGATGATTGACAATGACAGCGGTAACGGCACAACTCGGCCTATTATCGCTACAATTAATAATCGTTGTAATAAGAAGGAAAAAAAAGGTTAATCGAAAAAGAATGTAGAAAGGTAGGCAGCCGGAAGCAGCAAGCGCACAAGCGCTCTTGCGTGTTGGTCTGGCGCAATGCGGCGCTGTACATTTTCTTTCACAATTTTGATGAAACTATATATTAACAATATTTGTTGTTGTTGTTGTTGCTTTTTTGTTGGTTGATTAACACTTCTTTTGTTTTACACAGCGGCATAAAATACAAACAATTCTTTAAGCGCTCCTGCTACCGCCAGCGTCGCGCTGCTGTTGCTTTTCATCCCTTCTCTTCTCCTCCTGCCCCACCCTCCAACTGTCGTTTATTTAATTATTTAAATTGAAGTTTTCGTTTATTTTCTTTTTCATGTTGGCATTAATTATGGCTTTACGCTCGTGCTTGCGCTCCCGCCGCTGTCCAAGCCGTCAAAACTATTATCGACTAAAACAATAACAGCAAACACATTAAAAAAAATGGTGGCCAATGTAGTGCAATTAACCGTTGGCTATGTTGTAGCTGCCGCGCACTATCCTTCAACGATAGACATCTTCCGCATTTCGCTGGCCATGTTGTACTTATTGTTATTATTATAAGTTTGTTGTAGTTGTTGTTGTTATTACCGGCAAGTATTTTCACAGGAAAATGTTGTTTCAACATGTTCGCTGCCGCAATTGAAAAAACAATATAGGGAAATAAATTAAAATACACACACACACACCTACACATATGCATATGCATATTTCGGTGGAAGGTGCTCGAAACTGGAGCAAAGTGCGCAGAAGGTAGGCTGCTTGTGTGAAGAACCATTGTTCGGTGAGCTTCCACCTCCTTGACTTCCTTTGGCGCGCGTGTTGAATAGATAGCGCCTCCATATACAGGTAAAGGTTATGTATGGTTGAAGCATTTTAACACATGCAAACATATTTACATATATATGTATATATAATATACACATTAAATAAATATGTATTGTATATAATGAAAATGGAATGAGTTGTTAATTTCCGATTTTTAGTTGCAATATTTTGTGTTTAGTACTGGGCATATGGATATAATGGTACATACTTTAAAAATATATATTCTCTATTTCTATAGTAGATATATACCAGCACATGCGGTAATCTCGTTCTCGTAATTTTCGTGTGAAAGAACAAGTAACCACAATTATTTTTAATTGATGAAAAATTACAAGGATTGTACTAAACATAGTATTATATATACACACCTAAACATATAAGCGTATTAATGAAGCTTTTTTTTTAATTATCCTAGCAATCGCGTAATTAACCACCAAATGCTGAATTTCACAGTTTTAAAACTTCCGCTGAATGGCTGACGAATTCTTATGAGAATACTTTTTGTGATTTAACTTGGATGTACACACTTCGTAAAGTATATAGATAATACTAAATGCCTCGAAGAGTTTCTTTTCAAGTAATATCTTCCTTTTGATATAAAGTCATACGAGGGTTGCCTTTTTTACTTCGGGTTTAGAGAACAAAAACAAATATTAATCATCGAAATTGCTTGATTATATTGTAAAATATTCATCATTAAGATCTATACACTTTGCATGTGTTTGTTACCAATTGTCGAAACACTTTTGCCACTCTGATTGAGGTATCTTCATAGCATGCGTTTTGAATGCATCAGTCGCCTCTTCAGGCGTCGAAAAGTTAGTTTATTTTTTTCGTACGGAAATAAAAAGAAGTTATTCGCCGCCAATTCAGGAAGTTATATGGTGAATGACTCATCAAATCGACGTTTGGAATGCTCTTAAATGCAGTTCTCGATGCTGTCGATGTGCGGGAGCTCTCATTGTCGTGGTATAGAGTGATCCGTCTTCGGCTGGTTTTCCTGATTTCTTGAAAGGCAATTGGCAAATAAATTATTGTGTACCAGTCAGAATTTACTGTGCTGCGTTATTCTAGTAGTATGCTTACGACATGTCCAGTTTTTTCAAAAAAAACAGGCAACCATTTGCTTGAAAGTGCTAGTATTTTTTTTATCATTTCTCTCGACAGGATACTTTTTTTTGAGAAATTGACAAATTTTGTGCGATCCAAAGTGAACAAATTTTGTACAATCAAATGTTCATGCAATATTGAATCTATGCTGGTCCCGCTAATGCCTATATTTGCCTCAATCTCACGATAGGTCGCATGACGATCTGGCAATATAAGTTTGCGCAAAGCATCAATAGTTTCATAACCAGCAACTGATTTTGAACGACCTTCACGAAATTCGTCTGAAAATGTTCGTGATTTAATTCCATTTTTTTGCCGAGATGAATATTTTAAGTTACTGTAAACAACACAAATAGCGCTTGTTCTAAATATGAATAAAAAATATCAAACTTTACGATAAAGCTGTGAGTTGCTAGATTGCAACCCTGGGGTTGCTAAAGCATGAAATATATAAGACAACCTACATAGTACTTTTCATTCACGTAAAAACTGTGAGAAAATTCTAAAGGGTTTCATTTGCTAGGAACCCCTGACTAAGCTCCATAACGAGATTTATATTAAAATGTATTTGTTGCCAGGCAGAGTTAGTATTGTTTTTTTTTTGTTAATTTCAAGTTTTCTTTCACTGTTTATGATGATACATAGTACAAAATCTCCTGAAGAAAAAATATTCAAATACCTTAAGGGGACTAAAATGCACAGCCATATACCATATAAATGGTTATTTCCTAAAAAAGTTTGCTGGTATTCGGCCCGTTTAGCTGAAAAACAGTACTAAATTTCGAATGGTTGTTACTCCATAGTACGCGATAGTTTCATTGGAATGATTTATTTTTATTTTTTTTTTTAATTTGAATACTAAATACAATTGCTTGATTAATTGCTATTTATCGTGTTGACCTTTTAGGAATAATTCGTCGAAGTGAGTGTATTTATGCTATTTAAAATTATTATGAAAAACTTGATTGTTAATGAGTAAGAGAAAACTCCATAATTTTAAAGATGGCATGCTATTCCGTCATAAAATACCACGTTAAGGTACTCAGAAGTTGTAAACTTACTCCGGAGTTTCTATTTTATGCTTATTATTGCTATCTTTTGAAAAGTAATGCAAGATTGCCCATTTTCAATAGCAAAACCTGTTGTTAAGACAAATTCAGAATTCATCAGACTCTTCTGCCAAAGTTAAGTGAAACAACGTAAAAATTCAAAAAATTTTTGGAAATTAAACCAATTTAAATTTTATATGATATGATATGTCGCGATTTCTGTTTAGTAACCTATATATATCTTGAATTAATTATAAATTGAATTAATTGAAACATAGAGGATTACGTAGGATAAACGCACTACTTAAACGCTCTTCGAATAGTAACTATTTATTTAGAACATTTCTATAGCCGGTAAATTTGGTGCATTATTTCTCGAATGATCTGAAGAGAGTAGAAAAAGTGGTGATAAGACTAGTCGGTAAGGTTTATGAGTAAGAAGGACAATACTCGACTAAGGAAAAACGTAAACTAAGCAGCTGATTTTACATCTAATTATATTCATTAAAATATAGGGTCCTATGTTCATCTAGGCCCTATGGAAAAATATATATTGTATATAAATTATTATTAGTATTATAGACCTTTCTATAAGCATTGCCATAAATAATTGCATTTTCAAATGAGTTTTAATTAAATGCCAAAAAAAATATTGATTCTAAGTTTTGATTTTTTCAATTAAGGTTTTGTAACTTCATTTTTATAGTTTTCATACCAGAATTTAAGAGAGTACGGTTAGCTATTAGTTTAAAACTCCTTTTTATATTAACTCAAGAAGCTCCTAAAGTATATAATATATTTGTTCACCTAACGGTTTTTGACAACCCCATAAATGTATTTATTAGATATGGTATATACACAGATGTAAAAACAATCGTAGTACTGAAATGAATTATTTCTTAGATATCTGTCTATCCACCCTTCCTGCTTGGGGCGCTAAATTATACAACATATTTTTTCTAGATGAGATTTTATGAACAAGCGGTTACTTGTGGAAAATTCGTAAAGTGAGCAGCCGAACGCCCGGTAAGAAAATTAATCAAGTCGGACCATTGTCCCTTCTTAAAAATCATTAATTCATTAAGTAATTAAGCTGAGAAACAAAAACAATGGTTCAGGTGTCACAACACAGTTGACGGACATACCTAAATATTTGTTTTGAAAATTTGAGCGTATTCATAGTTTCTAACACTTTACAAAACTACTAAAGCCATCTTAGCATAACTTGATTGGTTGTCAAAATGCCAAAGGTGGTTAAGAACCTTGTCCAATTCCTATTTAATGGTATTGTTAAAAGTCTGACACATATGACAAACATTTGTATATAGCCATGGTTCAGTTTAAACATTCCACGTCCCTTTGATCAGTGCCACGTCCTTAGACACTGTGCTATCTAACAACTTTTCCATATTAAGAAAATAACATGGGTTCTTAGCAAAGATTGAAAATTTAGAATATTGAACTCATCATCACCAACTCATTTTTGACTTAATAATGAATAACTCGAGCATAAATTAAGAGAATGAAACTACTCTCTTAAAAAAATGGGTCATATAGGTTCCTAAAGATCTTTAATATTGTACTTTTTTAAGGAGCACTCCTAGTTTGACAGTTTAAAAAGCAGCCGATTTCCATAAACTAAAAACTATTATTCTATCAATTGTTTCTTAAGGGTATATTTAAACATAATTCTGGAATTCACAGGCAAATTTTTGAAAAAAAATACTAATTATTTATTTAACAATATTATATTTAAAAAAAACTGCGGTCCGCCCTTTTCTGCTACAAGATATTGTCGGTAAAATAAAGTACGGTAAATAATCAAAAAGTGTCTGCTGCTGATTTTACAGCTTACTTTATAAACAAATCAAAAAACCGGTAGGTTATCGTATTGAGAACTTTATAGAAAACGATTTTAAAGCCTTTAAGGTTCTCAACGCCATTTGTGCTTTGCCGTGTATATAAGTCAATTATAGACAAAAGTTAGTCTTAAGAAAATACACCTTGTTCTAATTATACATTATATATACATAGCCCAGCTATAGTATAAATAAAAGTACACCTATATACATTTATGTAATTACAAAAGCCCATATGTACTTATGCACACCCTATATGATCAAAAGCTTTGGCTTCAGACCCAGCAAAACAATGAATGCAATGAGCACCCACGACTCAGTGAACGCGCCTCAATGCCCCAATGCCTCCGAGCGTTTCATTAATTCGCCTGACTGATGCAACGACTATTTATTTGTTTACCATTGCTATCCGGCTACAGTTATAGCTCGCTACCTAGGCTAATGTTCGCTTTTAGTGGTGGTTCTTTGGCTCTTGCGGCTTTTACGTTTAGTAATGGCGTTAGTTGCAGTGGCGTTCCGGCCGGCCGGCGAGGCGGTGGTGGTTCTAACGCTGCTCACCCGTATCTACACCGAACTGCCCATCTAGTGTGAGCACATGCACATCTGTGTGTGTGTGTGTGTCGGTGTTCACTGTTAGTTATTAAAAACTTTTTTCTGTTGCTTTTTTTCTTTCGGCTGGCTTTAACAATGGCCACTTTGGTCAGTGACTCGTAACGAATTACTTTCGGAATAGCAAAAAAAGTTATAATAATAACAACAAAAACAATATCATAAACGGAAACACCAACAACAGCAGACAAAAAGTTTGCTTTGTTTTCCTCGGCAGCACAATTCACCCACGAATTTAAAGTTTCGCGTGTGTATTTTCCATATTTTTTTTTCCAAAATTTGACTTACACATGTGACTACATACGTGTACATGTATGTATGTATATGTGTGTAAAAATGTGACAACATTGCCGCATATGCGTTGTAAAACAAAAAGTTTAGTATTTTCGGTCATTTGGTGAAGGGAAATCGGCGAGCACATGCTTACGCCCTCATTAGTTTGGGCATTCCAGTTGTTTCGTCGGAATAATTAATATTGCGGTTGTTCGATGGTAGGGTTTGCGAACAAGGAAGTCGCTATGTTCAGCGGTACATAATATAATACATATTTACATACAAAGAGTAATTTTTAGATGTAGTAAAAAAATTAATAAATGTATTAGTTAGTGAAATAAACCAAGAAACTAAAAGGTTCTTATTGTCTTAAAGAGACGCAATTTTTTTTTTTTTTTGAAAAATTCATTGTTTTTTTAACTTGTAGATATTACACATGCATATGTATGTATATGTTTGCGACTGGTCTTTTATTTCAGAAAAGGCCTAAGTCTCGGTGTAATAGTCGTTTTATACGATTTTTGCTTTTCGAAAGTCGAAAATTTTTTGATGCAAATTTTCAGCGATGTATCGCAAGCAGTCCACTCGGATAATTATCTGTTGGATTCAGGGGTGAAATTATGGTGCCCTATTTTATACAATGTCACGTATCGATGTAAAAAAATAATGTCAAAATGAAACCGCTTTAAATGGTGCTCAGGATTATCCATTTCTAATTTGCACTGAACTTTTCAAATATTTTTAGCATATGCTGAGGATTCCAATATTTTTAACTTCGTCTTTTCATTATCTATACTTGGGCAGAATGTCTTCAGTGATCACGAAAGATCTTAATTCATCGACGAACTGACCATATGTGCTGGGTTCATGATTCCCGAGTAAGTTTTAACTAATTTTAACGATAAAATTTAGTCTGAAAATTCAGTCTCATCAACGTAACCTTGTTGAGGTTATGTTGTTCATAGAACTTTGTTCAAAAACGATGCCAGCAGGATAAAATATTATAATATAGCGGACGCTTGTAACCGAATCTTATAAGACTCATTCTTAAGAATACAGATTGCTGAAAGTGATAAGGCGATTTGAGAGCAAATATGCTGGTACTATTACAACAATAATAACGTAGAGTCCATTTACCTTCAAGTCAAATAGCTGGCATTGTGACTGTTTCAAAGGTGGCATTCAAAGCATAAAGGTAGAGAAACAACAATCTCAATACTTTTGGTAGACCTCTGTTACGTTAACAAATCTTCGGAAATAAAGATATAGTTCCAACGATAACAAAATATATCCAAGAGAATTCTTTTTCCTCCTCAATGCTCAAACATATTTTCAATTGCATAGTTACCATCAAACTAAGGAGGTATAGTTAGAAACTCATAATTTAATTAACTTTCCAATTTCATTGATATAAGCTTTTAAATTAGATGACAACATTTCTAGAAAGAAATTTTCGATTATAATTATATAATATATTCCTTATTCTAAAATAGTTTTAATATCTATGTATATGGTGTTAGTTCGTTTAGCTATTAATTTTATTGCACTAAAATTTATAAACAAGTGGCAATCCCCAACAGAAAAAAGTTTCTGAACAGTGCATATTCTTGTTCCTCCTCAGGTTTTAGCGCTTTTTTAGTTCATCAGTAATAGTTACCAAAAAATTTCAAACAGGGTTAAACAATTTTGGTCTAATTTAATTAGCTATTCACTATTCTACATATTATATACTAAAGGCTTGACAGAATTTCATTGCGTTCACAATACCTTTGTAACTATTAGAATTTATCAATGTACTAAAGTGAATTTCACTTTATAATTCTCCTAGTATTAGTCGCTACTCGGCAGGTGATGTGAAACCGCTGAGTGTATATCCAGCATTAAAACCTTTATTAAAAACCCGCTTAGCATTTCATAAGTAACTTAAAAATTCAGGGTCTTTTGTTTTTGGGCTTAAGTTAGAAGGCAGCTGATAAAAAGCTTGGTAAAAGAGTTTAAAATTTATACCACAGTGGTATATAATAGAAAAATAAGTAGTAATATTAACTCTTTTTTGAACTCAAACTCGTTAATACCTAAAAATAATACTTTAAATTTGATGAACTATTCGCAAACTAGAAAATTACTTAATTTCATGCAAAACGTCACAATTACCAGCTATTAAGTAAACAAAAGCTTCTCTAAATCGCTTTTTATATTCGGCAAATTAACATAATTTTACTGAAAACCCACATATTCGCAATATAACCAGCTTCAATTTAGATTTATTTAATTTATAGAAAAAAGTAAAAATTTAAAATTTTTCAAGAAGCTCCATCAATTAGTTAGTCGGTGCATTTTTGATAACTGTCACCAATTATGAGGCATCTCATTAGCAATTCAACACATCGACACTTGTAGCTTTTTTATTTTGTGAGAGAGCATTTTAAAGTTAAACAAGAATACAAAGTGATTATCGCTCATTAAAAGCGCTCGATGCTTAATATTAATCTTTGGCTTCTTGATGGAATATTTATGAGAGTTTTTAAGTCAATCACTTAATTAACAAATCAATTTATTATAGGAGACAAGTGTTTGCTAGTTGTTTTTCTTTTTTTTTTGCTGAAATACAGACTTAAGTAAAATAGTGGTTTGTTGGAGAATACTAGATATTTGTATATATAAAAGACTGTTTGAAAGTACCGAAACAACTTTCTTATAAAAAGTCTTGCAAGAAGTACACCTATATATCGAAAAAGGATATTGCATAAGTATTTCTGTTCGTATATCTTATAAAAATATAAAAAAACTGGATTAAGTTTGGTTATGAAATGGATGATCTCATATTTTCAGAATTTTTCTCCGCATTGCATTGCAAAAAAAATATTAAAATACCCGAAATATTTACTTAAAAAATTTTATCTAGAAATATATGCAAACTCATAGAAAAAACTCGAATCGAAATTTTAATAAAAATACAATAATGATATTAGAAAAGTGAAAAAGTAATATCTTTTTGCTCTTTCCACTTGCATGCTGATAATATTATACACTATATAAGATCTGTCTCCTAATAGCGCAAACAACACATCATTCAATCCCTTGTTTCATATAGATTGTTGGGAAAAGACTATTTCTCTGTGTATTTTGAAAAATAAAGCATATAGAAAATGATTCCCATATATATTCAATACTATTTGGCTAAGTCGTTATTAGTAATGTATTTCTTTTGTGCGTATCAGGTCAAAAATAGTCGCATAATTCTTTGAAAACTCTAAAAATGAGATATTGGATTTCAAAGGAACAGATCCAATCGGCCTAGGTCACCATTCAAATCATTTCGGTGTATTATTTGATATGCGTTATATACGATACCTATCGTGTGTTTTTGTTATTTACCCATATTGTGCCAAAATTAAGGGGTATACCTAATGTAAATTTTCTAAAAAATTATTTCTTTTTCATTCTTGCATATGTAGGTTTATCGATAATCTATACTTTTAAAAATAACATATTAAAATTTTAAATTGGATATCCTTTATATATACATTTATTCCACACAATGGCTTACCAATTTTTGAGTCTGACTAAAAACGACCAAGATTTAAGGTAAAATTCAGCTTTATTTCAAAAAACGTTGCCATTTTGTAAATTTTCGATTTTTTCGAGCGTAGGTCATTGTATTTAGATTATCTTCTAGTCGAGAATTTGTTTTTTAGATTTTATCCAGGGAGAAAGTGGAAATCACTGCAGCAGTGGAGGACTGGTATTTTTTGCGACGTCGACGATGACGTGTCATCTGAAAAATATATTTTTTTTTTTCTAAAATTTTACTGTGTATTCTAACAATATTACATACCCTTAAAATTGTAAAACAAATATTTATTTTAATTCTCAAAAAGTGTGTCCCTTTAAAATTAATTTCAATTTCTTTCAAGTAATTAGAAGTTTAAAAGAGTATTTTAAGAGATATACACAAATGTAAGAAGTCTCCCGGGGATTCAAAGCTAAGAACTCTGTCAAAATATATGACAACTTGAATAATGTTTTAAGGCCTTAAAGAAAATTTAATGCGACTAAAAGAGTTATATCTAGAGAAAAGAATACCACTATTAGAAATAGAGTATATTTCGGCTAAATAGTATATATTCTATGGAATTAAATAGATGTGTGACTGACTTCTAAAAGAAATGATATTGATAAAGTTCTATAACTTTTCTTAAATTTCGTTAAAATTTGTGAAACTGGAGTTTGTGGGCGTGACTTTATGCACCATTGAGAAGTTTTAGAGATGTAATCACAAATCTTTATTAATAATGCCGTTGAAAAATTATCACTGAGAACTTGTTGCAGTATTCGACCGATCTCGTTGACCCTGTAGACGCTTGTAGTTCAGCGAATTAGAATTCTAAAGCTAAAGCAGCTAAAATATTCGTCGGAAGCGTTACAAAGATCCTAAATCCAAATTCAAAATAAATCTTCTTACATCAAAAATTGCTCACTTTTCAAAACTTTTGCTTAAAACCCGTAAAGTAAAGACCCTGCCGGCAATTCACAGCACAATATGTCATTGTACTGCTTATAAGTTTGTACAATATGTACATATGTATGTATGCATGTATGTATGTATGCACGTATGAATACTCAGTTCGTAATTACTTTAGCAAAGTCATTACCGCCCTGCTGTCAATCTGGTGGAGCTAAAGAGAGCCAAAAAAAGACGTAAGCAAAATAAAGTAACAACATGTCTGCGCAAATCTGATGTAGTCAAAGCAACAGCAATTGCAGCAAAAAACAACAACAACAGCGCAAACAACGCGCCATATACAGTAATCAGCGATTCGGCAGACGGTAGCTGGGTAATTCGCTGACGGCACAACACCATTGCCAGCGAGCGAGTGAGCGAGCAAAGCAGAGCAATTAAAAGTTGTTGGGTTGGACGCCGCCATTGCTTGCCGAGCAACGGGTTGACAAATCCAACAGTGTATGCATATAGGTATGTGTATGTGTTGCTCCAAGTGAGGCAATAATGAGTACAACAATAACAACAACAAAAACAAATGCAACAAGCAATTGCTACTGTTGCAAGCACAACGTGTAATGCAAGAATAACAAAAATAACAAAAATTATAAACCAGAAAAACAACAACAACAACAAATCGCCTGCTGAATGTGCGCGCAAAGTTGGATGGCAAAATTGCACCAAGTGGAAGGCAAATGTAGTCGTGTGTTGTTAAGTAAAGCCCATTGCGCCCGCCGCCATTGCTGGGATTTTTCAGTGCGCACGTTGTTGTTGTTGCTCTTGCTTGCTCTGTTTGTTCTTGCTGACTTGTTGATGAATATTAAGTGTATTTACGATGTGCGCGTGTGTACGTGTTGCAAGCGCTGCCGCCTCATGCCTCGCATGCCTCGTGCACACACCACTAAATCGCACTGCGCTACCACAGGCCAGGCAAAGCAAGCCAGCAAAGTCTTGCAACCAAACAACCAAGCAGCATGGTGTGCGCGCCCGTTCAACCCAACGCCTGTGCGGTGTCATGGGACCTGGAAGATACACCAGCAGTCACCTCAAGTGTGTGTCTTTGTGTATGTATGGCTGTGCGCTTAGGCGGCGAGCGCCATGTTTGGCACAAACGCGCGGCTCCATACGCGCACCTGAAACTTTATCTTTGCTCGGTTGGCAGCGCACAGTAGTAGCTGCCGTACTTATGCCTCATCGTATGACGTAGTTACTTGCAATGCCGGTAGCTAATGCGGTAGCTGTTTGCAATCTCGTAGTTGCATTAGCCAGTGCACTCGCTTGGCAAAGATCAAACATCTTGTGGCGTTGTACGCAATTATGCCACTCATTTGATTGTTTGTAGGCAAGTGTGTTGTAAGTACGTTCGTGCCACACTCGCCGTGACAGTAACACGGTCAGCAGAATTTACTATTCCTCGCTTGTTGCATCTAAGCATTCAAGCATGCGGCCATCATGTAAGCTGCCTGCTTGCTTGCTGCCAGTCTCGAGTAGCAGACTGCTGCTGGCGCGCGCTCCACCATCCATCGTGCGCCATGCATCTGCGCGTCCGTCCGTCCGTCCGCATGTGCACCCATCTATGCTTCGTTTTATATAGCAACTCTTAGAATTTGTTGTTCAAGCATACAACACATTTACGCTCTCCAGCGTATTGGCTGCCTTGGCGCGCCCGCTTTGTGGCATATTCCCCACAGTATTGCCTATATGGCTTGTAATTGTGCTTTGATTTGGCTTTGCCGTCGGCGTTTGCCTTTGTTGGACGCCATTTTATGGCAATTGTACGCGTGCTGCATATTTTCCGAGGGAAATTGTTTCTAAGCCGCTGTTGTTTAAATCAATTTTATTGCACAAAACGGTGGAATAGTTAATGGGTATAACATTAATTACTGTTGCAAATATGGCGCTGAGCTATTAAAAACTTAACTCGCTGCTTTTAATCCATTCCATTCGCAAGCTTGTGAAATTATAGCGAAATATTTAGCTTGTAAGGCATAATTTCGGTCGCGCTTGAATTTAGATCGGCCGTAGACGCTTACCGCTTAACATTTTTACATATGCCTCCGGTATAGTGTAGGCTTAAGCAATTTGAGTACGCTATCTACAGCTCAGCATTAATACTTACGTACGCGTATGTTGCAGTTCATAAGAAAGCACATTCTAAACAGACGAGGATCCAATTTAGTGCTGCGAGCATATGGACATGATGCAGACACTTTTGAAACGTTTTAAAGGCTTGTAAAGATCAAACAACCCTAAGGAAATGCTAACCATAACGCCATTTTGAATTTTTTATACGAAGAGATGGCATATTAGACTGTATAATGGCAGCTTTAGACTCAATTAATTTTAGAGGTTTTCTGAAAGCTAGAACCTTAAAAAATAGATAATAGAATACATTGAGGTCCAACATTGCGGGAATAAAGAAAGGTAAAAGAGGATGGAATCAGTAAATGTATGAGTTATATGTTTCGTACGAGTCAATAACTTCGTTACCTCAATTATGTACGATACAACACAAAGTACCTTTACATGCGTTTTTCGAAAACTACAAAGCTTAGAAGAATCTATAAGTAATATTTATAGAAAAGTATTATTTATAGAAAAACATCGCAGAGTTCTAAATCTATCGTCAAGATATAGACACTTACTTTACGCGTTGAAATCTAGAACTTAGGTCTAGAGCTTTTGCTAGGTTTTACTCAGTAGATTTGCTTTTCATTCACGGATATAGTGGTTTTGATATTATAAATAATTTTCCAATACCTGAAAATCAAAGTATCAGTGTAAGAAATCTGGTTGCCGAGCCTAATCCTATTGATATTTTCAGAGCGCTGATACCTGTGAGGAAGTAGCCGCTGGAAGAGCGGAAAGTGAGCTGTTTTACATAATACTTAGCGCCACTACATAATTACACTAGAATAGACGATCTTTTGAATGGGCACAGGTCGAAGTTTCATACTATAATACTAAATATAATAATAATAAATTCTCATAAAATCATACTTTTTGGAGTATCCTTCGTGGAGACCGTGTTGCCTTAAGCTTCAGATCATCGAGTAGTTATGATAATGTCAAGAAAATAATTCAAATTAACTGAGACGACACTCGCGATTCTCTATGACAAAAAAAATTTTACGCCTTCATATTATGTTTTCTTACTTCAAAAAGATTTTATATGCAGCGAATTATCGTCTTGTTAATACTGAAAACCAGATTGAGAGAAGCAAAATAAGTCATTGGTTCTTTCAGGTGGACTTGAAAGAAATTTGTAAAAAATTTGTGTAACAAAGTCGTATACGATGATAGCTATGAGCTTAAAGACGAAATAATTAGGTATAAAACGAAAGCTCTCTACACTTTGAACTTTCACTAACTTTTGTGGAAGGAGTAGACAATGAATAAAAGAAATAGTGGAGAAGAATATTTCATTGCAAGCGCTAAAAGTGAGCAAAGAGTGTCATATTTTCGCAGATTATCAAGCTTTAACTGGCCTATAGAATAAAATATTTTTTGCTAATATTTACGGATTCCATGCAACAATTCCTACAGGAACGATAGAAGTAGAGAGAATTCAGAACAGTTTCGATAATATTTTCTGAGTGTAGGTTATTATTAAAAATTGCATTGGTTCGTGACGTCATAAACGATAGAAGGGGAAGAGCTTGTTTAGGTACACTATTAAACAGTGAAGGTTAGTTTCTCTATTAGTTTCTGTCTCTACCTTATCTCGATTAATCTTGATCGACAACATTTTTAGTGATGTAAATATGAACAAAATTTGTATCTTTTCTGCTCAAAGAGACCCTGTATGTAGGTGCACCTTTAAATTATTCCATTCACAACCCAATACACCCAATTGTTGATCTAAGTACTATCTAGAAAAGTGAAGAAAGATGTAAATTTTTCAAAACATCGTGCTTATTACTTAGAAAACTGAAATATGCTTGCAGAAAGCTAACAACTTTGAACGCGCCAAACAGCAGCAGTGCTCGAAAATTCATTTGCAAAGAAACTTTACAAAAAGTCGAAATTCCCGGGAGATATATAGAAACTGGCACGCAATACGCACATGCAACAAAACGTAGCAAAACCTCGATGAGAAACAAAGTTTGCAGATCTCGTAACAACAACAACATTAAAAAAATTAATAACAAAAATGTATGCAACCCAATCAAAATATGCTGGACTCAGCAAACACTTCAAATAAGCATTTTTTTAACACAAATATTTCTTTTCTTTTTTCTCGCTTTTCGCATTTTTTTACGCGCTACTGTTTCTGCGGTGCGATATTGAGTGACGGGAGCACAAACTGTGATTCTCCCGCTGTGACCCGATTAATTTGAGGCATTTTGCGTTCTCACTGCACTTTATTTCGCAGCGCAAAGGTCCGACAGGGCTAAGCAGCAACTCTGTGGATGCATACACACATATACTAGTATATATATTTGTATGTATGTATTTTTGCGACTGTTGACATTCAGAAGCCAAAGTTGTGAAGTGCTAAATATGTGAAGTGACAAGCAGTCAGCCGCCATGTAGTGCCCCACTGGACTTAGCGGGAGATAATCATAGCAGCTATGAAAATACGCTGCACGCTTTGCTTGGTTATAGAGTGTCACCAGAAAATTTGTTCACAAAAAAATATTAATTAAAATATTTTATATGAATGCGACTGAAATCAGGATTAAGTTACGCTTCTTTTCGGAATATTAATTTCATTTCAACGGTAATGAATTATTCGGTATGTTATCCAGTGATAATAAATATGTATCAAATATGTAATATGTATGTACGTGTATTGTCAACTAATGTAGACCGTCTTGATCTTACTCGAGGTAGAGAATATAATTTTCTAAAGCTTCCATATTAGACCTTGGCTTCGACGATTGCTATATACATACTTACATATGTTCCGTTCTAGTGATAGGTACTTACATCTATCTGAAGCATATTTCTGTCATAGTTTCATAAGCCCTTTGCTGAGTATTCTCCTCATATCAATGGTGGGTGTCTTGATATTGTTCGATTTTGGGGAATGTGTTTTTTCTAAGGATGCTAAAATAAACATTGAGTCCGAAGACTGCGTTAGTATACTCAAACATATTATTACAAATAGCTAAGGATATACTTTACTAATGTCCATTTAACACTTTTCAGGGACGGACCGTCATTTTTTATGATCAATTATTGTCAACTTGATAATATAGCACAAAAATATACGGTAAATGTTTTCTGGTCATGTTGTGAGGAATACATACATATGTAGTTATTATGAGGGGTTCAGTCAACCTATGAGTAAGATAACCGAGCCAGTTGCTATTCGTCGTGACCAGTTCAATCTGATATTGAGCATGTTAAAGAAATTTTGCATGGTCTAGATCATTAAATGTTATATATTAGATTTATTAAATAACAGTTTAATCGGATCGTTACGTATAGTGGTTGAAGAAAAGAAGAGGCATTATCGCGTCAGATGCATTTGTAACAGCCGACTTTTCTGATTGCAAATTGAATAAGAGGTAACCTAGATTATATAATGGTCAGAGGCTGAGTACTCGGTATCGTTTTTATCACACTTATTAGAAATCACTCTTATGTCGAGAAGTCCACACAACTATATGGATAAAAAGAATTTACGACGAGAATATTCATAGCGGTGACGTTCAAAGAGTTATAAAATAATATTTAGAAAATGTTATATAATAACTCATTAACAGAAATCATCCATAGAACCACGAACTGTACCATTGGAAGACTTTGTTAACCTAACTCAACGAATTAAACCCTGTAATTACTTTGCCGAGCACAGAGAATTTAATAAGTTGCAGCTTCTTAAACCCTGAGCTTGTTTAATTCAGTTACTGTTGCTGCAGAAATTTCTAAAATTCGATAAAAATAAAACGCTATTTTAAGTGTCTTGTTAAACGTTACTGAAGTGACAGCTCTCGGCCATCTCTAAATGAATACATAGATCTGTTAATGAGAGCTGATGAACCGATTGCTTTCAGATACATATTTTGATTTAAAGCTATCGAACTGAAACTTGAGCTTATTTCGTTTACTTCTCATGCTAAATTAGTCAGCGTTTGCATTTTAGGGTGGTACTTAAATGTAGAGAGAACGTTTTTTCTTATATATTTCCTGAACTTTAACGCCTATGTTGATAGTACTATAGTCGAAATTATTATATTATTTATAATTTTTGTAACTGATTGTAGTCGGTTAAATGCATGCAACACCGGAGTAAAATTTTTTCTTGCTAATGGAGACACAAAAAAAAACTAAATTATTTATTTCCTTTGCATGCCCAGAATTGCTACCACTACCAATAAAATTGAAGAGTTCTTTACACAATTTCGAAACAAAATTTTGTTCTACATTTAGGCGCCATTTAGTCTCATCTACTTTTCAATATTATATGAGACACCTTAATCGTCCAATTATGATTAAATTTTGTATTTAATATAGTAAGTCATATTATTAACAATTGAAACAGCAGAGACTGACAAATGTCATACATTTGACTTTTTAGTATCACCCTAATGTACTTACCTAGTAACCGTTGTACTTCAGCGAACCGATGCAGCTGATAAAACACTCAGTGGAATGTCAATTTACAATTTTCCTTGTTGATCAGCTAATTTGCGGACGATACATACCTGCCTTACGTGTAAGTATAAATGTTTATATACTCGTTTTAATCGATAACACGACAGCATATCAGCAAATTAACTTAACAACAACAATAAGTACAAGAATAGTCGTAAAAAAGTGCATTGATTAAATAAAAAATGCCGAGTTCGTGGAAAATCAACGGCAAAATTAATATTGAAATTGGCCGCAAATGCAGTTGCAACCACAAATGACATGCCCGAAAGTGGCCAAATTAGGGCGGGAGGGTGTACAAAACACATTGGGGCAGAGATGTGTATATGTTTGTTTGTGTATATCAGTAGCTGACACGCCTGGCAACCTGCAGCCATAATTACAACACAAGTACCAAACACACACACACACATGTGGCAACGACTGTTGTGTGTTGAACGCTGTGGCAGTGGGAAGCTCGTGAGTTCGCCATAGTCGCATTGAGGGAAATTAAGTGAGTTCGTTTCGAAAACAATTTGGCATTGCGTGTTTGTTGAAATATTTTTTTTTTTCATTACGCTTCTTCGTTTTTTGCTTCTTTCTTTTAACTCGCTGCACAAACAGCGACTACGAAAGGACAAATGCGCTGCGTCTGTGCGCAAATAGTTAAGTTGAGTTAAATTTTTGTTGTTCTTTTCTTTGTTTTTGTTGTTGTTGGGATTGTTTGTTATTGTTGTTGCTGTTGCTGTTGGCAAACCAATTTGATGCGGTCGGTAGGCTCAAAAACTGTTGCTTACTGTCAGTAAAACGATCTCTTTCGGCATATCTTCGCATATTCGCATTTGCGTCAACATTGATTTTCGCTCAAAACAACACGACAGCACACTTGCCACATTGCTGGGTGATGCGACAGCATGCGATTTGATGCACAAAACCAGCAAACAACTAACTCGCACGTTTTTAGTATATTTAGTGTGCAGTGTGTTACATTGTATGGAGTTGTTGGAATTTTTGTTTTTGTTGTTGTAATTTCAATTTATGTTGGCTTTTGTCAATACACACTTTGCTGCTTGAAAAAGTTTGTTGCTGTTTCATTGTTGTTGCTTTATTTTTTTATTATGATTGTTTTTGTTATTGTAATTGTTGTTGCTGTTGCTGGTTTTCACCAACAGTTTTGAAAACGAGTTTGTTGTTGTTGTTCTTTTTATTGTAATTGTTGTTGTTGTTGTTTTTCATCATTACACCACTTGCTGATTGCAAATCTGTCGCTCGCAGCGATTGCAATGCTTGCCGCCTGTGCGCTTCTTCAGCTGTCTCTGTTCCAGCTTTTTTAGCTGTTGTTGTTGCAAGTTGCAACCGTCAACTAGACAGCTATCCAGCTACCGCAAAACCGTCGAAAAGTTGCGTGCCCATAGGTATTCTGTGTAATTGCGCACCAATTGCCCTTATACGTGCACACCAACACACACACTCACACATAAGAGTATATATTCATATACATTCACATCGTCACCCATACACTTACATGCCTACATGTATAGCAGTGATTACATACTTGTTCATGTGTAGCTGCTGTGTGGTGTCAGCTCCTGTTCCTGCGGTCTTCTTCGCTTGTCCGTCCGCTCCTTCATTCGAATTTCGAAATCTACGGAAACATGAAATTGTTTAGAAATGCATTTTACGTCAATCTGAACGAATTCTGATTTTTAAATTATTAGCAACATGCAATCGTTAAATAGTTTTTTGTTCTACCTCTTCTTTACTTCGTTTTGTGCGGCTCCAACACGCAAGCGGTGGCAAGCAAATTGTAGCGGTGCAGCGGGCTAAATGCAGTTTGCCAGCGCAAAGGCAAAGTTGCAAGATGTCAATACATATGTATATGTAAATATGTATGCATGCATGTATATATGTATATAAATATATATATACATATATTTATATGAGTTTGTAAGTAGTCGTTGTGACACACCACAATAGCATCTAAAGAGCTATTTATGGATCGATCAAGGAAATATACAAGTAATTAAGTGTAGTTCTTTTGTGGTCACCAATTTTTTTTGTTTATTTTTTTGGTTGTTCTCGCTTTTAAAAGAAGTGGAGAACTTCTAGAAAAATACTGTAGCAAAAGCAAACATTAAGTTTTTTTTTCAATGAATAACAGTAGCACTTGATATTACATATGGTACATATGTACCTTGTCGCTGCCCTCAAACCAATGTGTCAAACTGGATACCGGATGTCATCCACAGCGATTGGACTAAAATAACGAATTAATATAAGTCTCCAAAATATATTTGTCAAATACTATGGCAAACTGCAAACCTACCACGGCTTTTTTTTATCGGTTCTGTCACTTCTGACGATGAAAACCGCTTGAGTGGACAGAAAATAATTCAGAAATGTCTCTCCTCTCCCTTAAGCTTTTATAAATTATGAGATTGAATATGTTTTGTAATGTTAGCAAAATGAGCAATAACCTCGATGGCTCTTTCACTTTGAGTTTAGTTTGTATGAGAATCTGCCTGTTAGAAGTTTTAGCGTCATTCTGTATATAAAATATATACGTAATGTAGATAATGGGTACCTAAGCATCTCATCTAAAAAGGGCCTGAAGCATTATAGGTTTACATAATTTTTAAATGATTTCACACACCTTCGAAAAAATATCTATTATTAAGTTATATTTTTCTTAGGCTTCCATATTACATTCTGCTGACAATGTAAAGCTGTAGTTACTCAGAGTCCCGTATTTTAGAAATAGCTAACCGAACTTCTGAAGTGTTCCATTGTTTCGGATAGAATTTGCGTTATAAAACCCAACATTGTATCGAAATGATTAAATATAGAATAACAGTCATAGACTTGTGGTGAACAAGGGCAAGAGAATGTACCTGGAGGTCACACACAAAGATTGAAATTTGAAAAAGTTAAGGACTTGTATATCTCGGAACCTGCATAAATTCAACCGCTAATCTAAGTCTGGAGATCAGCGCAGAATTACTCTTGCCAACAGGTGCTACTTTGGGATCGGTAGGCAATTAGAAGTAAATTCCTCTCACGATGAACAAAAATAACGCTCAATAAGTCTCTTATTATACTCGTCCTATTATTATAAGGCGCATAAATATGGACGATAACGAATCGGGATGAGAAAGCACTTAGAACATTCGAGAGAACTGTTCTCCACAAGAACTTTGGAGCCGTCCGAGCGTACGTATATAAGAGCTTTGAAATTTTCACATGGAGATTGTTGATAGATAAGAATTATTGTAATGATTTCAGAAAGTGTAATTTCTGGTATTCTTGTAGGATTTTTGTTGCTTGAAAATGCAATAGTTTATCCGCAAAGTTTTCTTCTATAGCTTTACAAAAATTATCGACCAAGCAAAAAAGTTCCGTTATATCTTTATCCATGGGTATCCTCACTTTAATTTCTTAATATTAGCTGAGATTACCCTATTTCCACCAATAAAGTATATCAGATGTTTTTCATGTTGCTTACATATATAAGAGCTCTACGGCGATATGGATACTCGTATAGTTAAGCGCATAAAAATTAAACAAATGCGCTGGTTAGGCCAGCGAAAAGCTTCTTTGATACGAAACCCATGGGTGGACAATGGAAGCAACTGCGTCCACGCATCGAATGGAAGAGCCAAGTGGATAGCGACCTGTCCGCACTTGGGATGTACAATTGGCGAAAGGATAGAGGCAGTTAACGAAGTTTTGTGTACGCAGCCTAGACTAACCCACGGTTGTAGTGTCAAAAAAGTCTTATAGGATTTAGAAATACGTTTCAGAGGTTCATAATCACAAAACTTAATGTGTTCAGTTGGACTCGTTACTCTCATGATTGCATATCTTATAAAGCTGCCTAGAAATGAAAATGTTACAATAGTTCATATCTTTTAATTAGTTAAAATACTGCGCAGTAAATTCGTTAGGATATAACTCACCTCATCAGATTTCTACACTAACATATACCTATTAAATTTTACTCAGAAAAAGTGATTAGAAGTGATAAGTTTAGCTTAAGTTAGATTCGGTTGTGATGGGATGCGTTAGGTTAGGTAAGTTTAAAATAGTTCAGATCGGGTAATAGTCATGAATGCATGGCTACCTAGTTGTGATATCGCTAATGATTAGAATATCTTACTTAAAAAGTCAGAGCTAATAACTTGAGTGAAGATAAGTTAACCCTTAAAAAAATTATCATAAAGGAGTCATGAAATATTACATTATAACCACAAAACTTGTCCTTTAGAAGCGTTACCACTTTTCATTTTCAGCCATTGGCCATTGAATAACATAAAAATATATTTATATTTTAGATCTTACTTTATTGCAACGTTTTCTATCTTTGTATAGATCTTTTTCACCACATAAATAACAACAACTCTCTCATCAAGTTCGTTCGAATCTATGAAGGACAACGCCCGATGAAACGATTTTTGGGATCTTCAAAAGAATTATTATTATTATACATAAGAATATTTTTGCATTATCAACTGTATTGCAAATGGCTGGGAAACTTTCAGCTGATTTAACTTTGAAAGGACACGAGTATACTACACCGATTAAAAGTCTTCGGAACATGCCAATAAAATGGATGCGATTCTCAAGCTTTAACTGGAAGTTTGGCATTGGAGCTAACATTAAAACGAAGTTATCTAAAATATATCATATTCCAATGCGATCCTAATGAAATAACTACAAGTCCTTTCCATACAAAAGCATCATATTCCAAAAACTAAAATTTTTCAATGAAAGCTGAATTTATGAAGATTTTAAGAAATTATGCTTAAAAACCGTTAGATCAATAAAAAGTGCATACTTTTTGCTCAAGAAATTCTCTGCAGCGCGCTTTTCTTAGAAAGTCCAGTCATTTCTACAACATAAATTTAATCTTCATTTGAACTATTTACCGTAAGCGCTATGCGTTGCATTGTGCGCTGACCGCAACATATAATTTACGAAGACTCTCTTCTGGCACGTTTGTAACCGTTAACGTTGATATCAGCGAATGCTGAAGACGCGGCAACCCGCGAATACTTAACGAACCGTTATAAGGTTAATTAAATGCAACAAACGGCAAGCGGCAAGTGGCAGCGCAAGCATGAACTAACAGCCAGTGCAACAACAAAAAGCAGCCGTTGAAATTACTCATTACAAGTCGCGGAGTGTGACCAGGCGCGCGGCTGCAGCGGAGGGAGAATGTTTCTTTTATGGATATATGTGTGTGTGTGTGTTTGTGCGCGTCGTGTGGGTAGCAGCAGGTGGGAGTTGGCTTTTCGCCAAACCTATAGCCGAAGACCGTAAACTCCAATGAACGCGCAGGAAATGTTGCAGGGCGTTGATGATGGCAATGGCGACGCGGCGCTCAAAATGACGGCGCAACCGCGACGCGACGCCTGCGACGGCGGTGAAATGGCTTCTTGCATTTAATGTATTTCCCTGATTTTTCCCCACTCCATTAAAAGTGTTTTCTGTGTGTGTATGTATGTGGATGGTAGTAAAATTTCCAAGTTGATTTCATGAGCGCATGCAGGTCAACTGACAGTCGAGCGGAGTCGCGTCGCGCCGTCAAAGTGTCAGTGCGGCGACTAGTCAGCGCGCAATGCAGCGTTGCGCAGCTCATGGTCCGCAACGAAATTGCTTACCTTTCAATAGTGTTGCCGATGGGCGGCAACGTAGGAGTGGGGCAGGCGTACAATGAATGGGATGTTTGTTTGTGGCTCAACCAAAAGTAGCAAAAATGGCGTTAAGTGCCGCGTCATTTGCATATAAATGTCCGTGTAGACTTCTTTAGTCACCCGAATCTTTTTGAGCAAACCATGAGGAACGCGATATGCGATTAACATTGCTGCTCTCATTTACAGTTTTTGCTATGCCATTACATGGCCGGGTAATTACACATGTGCAAGCGTGTGTTTGTCTGTGTGTGTGTTGACGACTTTGTAGTAGTTGTAGTACTTTGTTTTAATGTGAGGTTTTTGCAAGTTGTTAAAATATTTTTCTTTTCTGATTTTTTTTTTTTTGGTGAATGTTTCGGTGTTCGGCATTTCAGTTAGTTGTTTGGTCGGTTGACTGCTTGACTGACAAACTGCATAGTTGATATATTGTTTGTTTGTGTTTTTGCAATTACCACGTAGGTGCCGCAACAGCAACGGTCGGTGTTAATTACAGTGGGTATATTTGAAATAAATATATATATGTATATATGAGGGTGGGTAAAAAACATTTTTTTTTGCTTCGTACTCTGAAAAATAGGTTGATAGACACTTCTAAGAAAGGCTCAGTTTTTGAGACGATCGATCGATCTTAAATTTAGGATATGACCGTTTCTCACCAAGAAGCTGTCCAAGGCCGATATCGGACCACTATATTATATAGCTGCCATAAAAACTGAACCTTTGGAATCAAGTTTTTGTATGGAAATCTTTTGCATTTGACGAAATATCTTCCAGAAATTTGGTATGAATCATTATCTAAGGCAATAATGGAGTCTTCGAAGAAATTGTTTAGATCGAATCACTAAGTTCTTCAAAGGAACCTTTTGTATTCCTGAAGGAAGTTCACATTTTTCTTGCTTTTCTTATTATCAAATAGATAATAAATCATATCTCGCTTTCAATGGCTTAAAAAAATATCTCGTTTCAAAGATTTTGTCGGATAAAATGTTTTGTGTTTCGATAAAAAGTTTTCTTACGATTTTTTCGTAAACCTAACGGTTGAATTTCAACTAATTTAAAGCGAATATGCTTTTTCTTTTGAATTTCATAACTCAATGAAAAAACATCATTTTAAATAGCAAACTTAATAGACTTGTAAGAAATTTACCAAGCTGGGAAGTTCTTTTAGCACCTCTTCAGACGCTGAGAAAGGTTATAGTACGAAAACGAACCAGATCTCGAATTCCATTACTCAGAATTCAAATTGTGTCAATAAGGACTTGCAAATGATTTACAGAATATTCTGCCCCAAGTTAGAAAAATCAAGAGTTCCGCTGATTGGTATAGGATCTACGGTTGGCCAAATGCTTTTTGGAGAAAATCGGTTTTGCAGGAGTTAGTCGAAGCAAACGTCACATGAGAAAGTGGGTCGGAAACTAAATGAAACGTATGTTCCATAGCTCAGTCGGCTCCGTTTGGCTTGCAACAAAATCACCTACAACAAACATAGAATTTTTTAAGGCTAATACGCAAAAGGATCACTGATAACCAATTGAATTACGCTGCCGGCCTCTGGTTCGCTAACACACTTATTCTCGTGTAGCTTCAGAGTTAAATTTGTTGGTCACCCCACTTCTGGAGTACATAATTTTAATTGCTGAAAAAGTCTGCAAAGAAATATATTATCTTTTGATCATTTGCCACAACATACTTAGAAATTATTCGTAATTCAGATTTAAATTTTTTCCAAGATTACCAGAGCTCTTAAATAGGCAGTACCTAAATTTGGAATAGTTAGAAAATATTAACGGCTAATTTTGAAGACCTTATAGAATTTTCGATATTTTTCATAAGGACCAGATTTGCACAAATGTGATCAACGAACGTCTCCAAAGAGGATGGATTATATGGTTTACATTTTACCCACAAAAAACCATTAATCTTGTTTTGTAGCGCGCTCCGTTCAAAGAAATGCTGTCTCAAGTGGCATTTTAAAGGAAATGGTATGAGACTCCGTATCTAAAATATATCGTTACTTCTCTATCATAATCGTATATATGTACACGTAGATAGCATCGATAGTAGGTTGCACCGAAGCTATGATAACTTTCACAAATACCACAGATTCCAGAGAAATACTAAATTTTATTCAGTCAGTTTGTATGCCAGTTTTATGCTATAGTAGTTTGATCTGAAATATTTCTTTGGATATTGTACTATTGCCTTGGGTTAAATTTCATGCGGAATTTTGTGAAGATATCTCTTTAAATAAAAAAGTTTTCCATACAAAGACATGATTTATCTCGTTCAGTTTTTTATGGCAGCTATATGCTATAGTGGATCGATATCAGCGGCTCCGGCAGCTTCAGGAGAAAAGGACGTGTGCAAAATTTCAGATTGATATCTCAAAAACTGAGGGACTAGTTCGCGTATATACAGACAGACGAACTAAATCGACTCAGCTCATGTTAATGATTTATACATTCAAAGATACCTTTTATAGGATCTTCGACGCTTCATTTAGGGTGCTACCAACTTCGTGGCAAACTTAATAACCCTGTTCAGGGTATAAATGTAATTTAGCAGCAGCTCCATCGCTCTTTTGATGATTTCCTTATACCGAGCGGTTCATTTAAATTAATAATCTGGCTTTTGGTAAAGGGTAAGGAAATCTCTTGAACACTTTAAGCATCATCTTATGAGTTCATACGAGTTTACAGTCGACCAGGCTGAATACGTCACTATGAATCGATGGATCGTGGATCGTGAATACTAAGATTCCTTCATTTCGTGAAGTAAGGGACAAACACACATGGTTATATCGAGAGGATGGCCAATAAATGTTTGTATGCACAAATATATACTTAAAAATCTTTAAATATTGTAAATTTTATGAGAAATCTTAAAAGGCAATAACAAAAACTGTCCTGTACTATTTATGTACATATGTACGTACATATATATGTAAATGATTTTACAGCACAGTTAAGTTTCTCTTTTTATTTATGATGTGAGGTATAATTTTATCCAACAAATTGAAATCTTTTTAAAGTGGATAACGGAATTATGTGAAACTTTTCGCTGTCGATCTGAAATATAGTACACTACGCGGCTCGCCATTGGTTGCCGAGAGGAGGTTGCTATTAGAAAACTACTTTTTTGTGTTGGTTGAAACTTTAATCGAACCTAGCTGCTTAGTTTAATAGTGCATACCTTTAACCATAATATCACGGTATCCTTTGATATATACAGACATCAGGAAGCTCACTGGGTCCGCCTTATTATTAATATTATTATGATTATTCAGCAACACGGGCAGAGTTTGCAACCACTGTGTTTCCAAGTGGTTGTTGTAACTATGTATTGATGTTAAACTGCAACTACACACAAAAACAACAACAATAATAATAATATTAATAATAGTGATGAGCTATAAAACGGCGAAAATGCTTCATTTGCATTTGTATGTGTGTAATTATGCGTAAAATGTGGATGTGGGTGTGAAGCAATACAGCCACACATACTTCTATGCATACATATATGCACACTTATATATAATATTACTACACATGCATTATATGCGAAAAATAGACGGGCATATGTGTAAGGTTTCCATTATTAATAACAAAGAGTCCGCTTTAAATGGCTCCCATTGTTGTTTAGATGGCAATTGTTGTTGTTGCAGCTGCGCCGTGGTTGCGCCATTAATAACGCAACTCCACGCGGCAAGGCAGTCGCTCTACCATCATCCACCAGCGCCACAAGCACCGCCACCGCTGCCACCCGCATGCTGTTATTATGAATGTATGCAAATTTTTGCTAAATTACATTGCGGTCCGTTATAATTGCCCCGGTGCAACGCCAGCGAATGCAAATCATGATAGTTTCCGCAAATCAGAGTATGTCGGAGCATCCAAGTCGATTGTGAGAAAAGGGAGTTGCAAGGCGTTAAGAGGTGGCGTTTGTTTGCAAAACATGTACTTATGCACGCATGCACATATGCATATACACGCATACACATACACACACTCATATACTTGTGGCTTTAGTAAAATCGCTGCTGTACGAAGCGAACAATTGAGGCGATCTTTATCGTGACTGGCTACCGGCAGTTAGCATTTTGATGGATTTATAAGTGAATTTGAAAAATAGAAAATGATGCTAATGATTACACGCATACACATGCATATAATTACATTTGGAAAACCTAAGTAGAAAAGTGTGCAAAAAAAGGTCGGACTGAAATCACACGTTTCAACTTATGGTTGGAGCGCAGAAGTAACGCGATTTTGTTGAGACTTTGTAACGGAGAGTGGACTCAAGTTCTGCTCTTTTATAGGATTTCTAAAGTTCCCAGAATCTGCAATTACCTAACCCAAGAACGATGAGATCGCAGCGTTTATATGGTTTAAAGGGAGGTTCCTTAACTGTTTTTTGTTATATAATTCAATTATCTAATTTTTTTTGCAGATCCACTTTCAGTCAAGATATTAGACAGGCTGATTTTCTGTTAATATAACATATATTAAGAGAAGAGAGTTAAAAGCTTTAGGTTTGATGAAAGCTTGAATAATACCTATAAACTTTTTAAGATTAATGTTATGTATCACATATTCTAATGATGGCTAATGAAGCTAGCTTTGTTCTCATCGGTCAGGTTAAAGCGCTAATCGTTGATAAAAGTGATGAAGTTTTTAAAATAGTCGGTTCAAATCAAGATGCCTCTGAAATTGCCGTTCGTATCAGAGACATTAACAATATCCGGAACTTGAAGTGGACTTGGAAAACTTTTGGTTTCAAGGTGACAGCGCTTCAAGATAACAAGATGACTGCATGAATATCAAATGACTGCCTCAGATCTACAATATCTCTTCGCTCACTCCTGATATCCGGATTATTTTGTGTAACGCCATGCATGACTGTTGTTAGGTGAATAATTCATTTACTTTGAGGTTAACTTAAGCCTGTCGTTATATAAAATCTGAAATTGTCGCCAATAGCTTCGGAAACTAGGTAAGCAGTATGCGGTACTAAATATTTTTGATTGTTTTAACTTAATAAGTCCTTTTTAGTAATTGAAAAATTTTGTAATACGGCTATTCTTAGCAAGTAATACTAAGATTCAAAGTATATGCAGACAAAAAGACAACAGAATAGGAAGTGTGCAAAATTTAGATAGCTATCTAAAAAGCTAAGGGACTTTAAATGGCAAAATCAACTCAGCTTGTCACGCTGATTATATACAAGGTGTGTTCAAGGGAAAAGGTGGACTTTAATTTTTAGCAGGCTGTGTAATTTGATTATCGATATTTTGTTTTTATTTAAATCGAACCCATATGTTTATCATTGCATTAGGACCCAATTTCGATAAGTAGTTTTTTTTTTGACAACAGAAAAGGTTAGTCACGTTTTCGTGTGCTCTTTTATTTTAAGCATTTGAAAAAAATCTAAAAAAATCAAAAAATATGTATTACATTTTGCGTTAAAAATAGAATAAATTGCTCCGAGGCACTTAAAATGTTGACTTTGGCATTCGGTGAGTTTACTTTGTCTCAAAATAGTGTTGATAAGTGGTACAAGCGCTTTACAGAAAGCCGAGAAGATGTTGATGACGATAGGCATCCTGGAGAGAGATTACGTCAACAAGCGAAGAAAACATCGAAAAAAATTGTTCTTCAAAATTGTCGAATCACTAATAAGGAAATCGCAGAGGATGTTGGTATATTAATCGGCTCATGCCATTCAATTTTCTCAAATGTTTTGAGCATGAAACGTGTGGCAGCGAAGTTTGTTCCGAAATTGCTAAATTTTGAGCAAAAGCAATGTCGCATTAGTATCGCTCAGGAGTTGTTGAATGACGGGATTCCTCAAACCACCAGATTTGGCTCTCTGCGACTTTTTCCTATTCCCAGAACTGAAGAAACCAATTAAAGGAAAGCGTTTTGCCACAATTGATGAGATCAAGTCAGAATCGAAGAAAGAGCTGATGGCCATAGCGAAAAACGCACTGCACAGGTGCTTTCAGGATTGCAAAAAGCGTTAGCACGAGTGTATTATATCCGAAGGGGATTACTTTGAAGAAGACAAAATAGATATTGATGAATAAATAAGTACTTTTCAAAAAAATTCAAAATTCACCTCTTCGTTTGAACACTCCTCTTATATAAAATGTTGTTGTGAAAAGGGAGACAAGAGGACACTAGTGAAGCAAAGGCAGCGGAGAATCTTTTTTTTTATAGAATTGGAATATGTGAATTATTTTTAAAATCTTAAAAACAGCCCACTTTTCTTTTTATATATAAACGCGTAAACAATAAGTTTCACTTTTTACATATATATAATATATGTATGTACGTACATATATACTTTAGGTCTCAGACGTTCCCTTTAAGCAAAGCTCAGGGAATTGATTCCCAACATCAAAACTAAAACTACGTAGATAAAGGCTCAAAAATCATAAATAGAGCACTATAATGATAACTTATTGAAAATTTGAAACTTTCACCCACCTACCCCTCCCCATCCTCCTCCATACATATATAGGTATATGTTAAATTCAACAGTCTTATATTATTAAGTTTTTATAAAATTATAGTTTATAAGATGGAGCCCAGTATTGTAGAATCAAATAGTAAGAAAGGAATAAACTTGATGACTATGATTACCAAAAAGCCCGCAAAGATGAATCGCGCTGAGGTGCACAACATTAATCCTGCTCTTCGCTAATTGTAGAGAAAAATTTACAGTGAACTATCCGAATCAACTGTTTAACCATTTTAGTTGAATAAAATGTATAATTATACAAATTAAGAAGACTTAATAATAAAAACAATTTTCCAAATGGTTGCCACCTTTTTTACTTTAATTAAATTCTCAAAATAACCGAAATATTGTAAAGTAGACGAAATATTACAATGTATACTTGGCAACACCCGCTTTAAAAATATTTATGTTCGAGATACTTTTTAAAAGAGTTGCCCTCTGTAAATGAAGATTGTTTAAAATAAATTTATTAATATAAATTCAATAACTTAGTACAATCTTGGTATATATTTAAAGAAGTTGCCGAAAACAGTTATGTACATAGAAATAATTTCAACATAATGTTCACCAATAAGAATTAAAACTAGGTAATGTAAGTATATAATGAGACATTACAAAGTTAGTACATAACTTCTTGTAATTTTTGTTATTTGGTCGCTCCCATAACGAATTTATGTTCGACCAAATTCTGTGAAATCAGCAGCATTCTCCGTTTGGTAATTAGTAGCTGTTCCAAAGCAGAAGAGAAGAGGAGTAAAATATTGCTAATATTATTAATATTTAATAAATAATATTTTAATAAGTATTTATGACTCCGCCAAGAAAGTTAGACTTTTTTCGCTTAGTTAGATCTATTTATTTAATTAAAGCTTTTCTCTCCAATGTTCACAATCTTATGCCGAAAGAGACCACATGCTATGAAACAAGTTTCTTCAAGAAGCGCTTACTGCAAAGCACCATTTCGAATTCTCATCTCGCCGGGGATCACTATGTATAATATCTCCAAATGTATGGAAAGATTTTAGCTTTGAGAGTACCAACTTGTGCTGGCCTTTAAAATGAAAAACTTACTTTGAGTTCGAAAATCCAAATTGACAAGTATTTGGCTTCCTTTGATGTTTGAAATCTAACCCAATCTGTGAAATAAAGAAATTACCCGCGCTAATGAGCCCTGCGTAAACCGTTTAAGCCGCTAAAGTGGCAAACAAGTTGAAATAGCGCTTGAGATCACTTTTAACTAATTATCCTTTTTGTGGCATATTCGGCACAATTTTCTGGCATTTGATTTGGTGTTGAATTCTCGTGACAAATTTCACACCCAACTTTAGTTCGACCGCGTACGACATGTGCGCGTGAATCGTCGTTTGATAAAACCGCGTCGACTTTTGTCCTCGACGCGTACACATAACTGCTTTTATTTCTTTAATTTACCTGCTGCCTGCTTACTCACTTACCGACTAACCTCCAATTTTTTTTGCCTTCGCCTAATCCACACATAGTATGGCTCTGTTTACTTACCACAGCAACCTTTTCACTTCCTCGGGCGGCTCTGCAAGTGGACTGCATATGCCGCACGGTTTTGCTGCTCCGTTTGTAGTTCCATTTGCGTATCGTATCAGAAAGTAATAAATCTCCGGTTGATCTGTCGTAAATCTTGGAATGAAATCTCGAGCCTCTTTTATGATTTCCCCACATAAATCAAAATTATCTGACCATTGCCGCGGCTAAAGTGGCCACACTAACAACGCGACACACTGGCATTACAGATGCATGTGCGTGTGTTTGTGATGCCACCATTTCAGCCGCGCGTTCACTGGTTCACGCGTAATCCACTTGAGTCACTTTCGTTGCGCATAGCTTCGTCGCTCCGCCGAGCTCGTCGAGGATGATGATGATTTTGTGCCTTTCGGCTTGTTAACTCCTGTGTATGTGCGGTGCGCTTGCTGTGGCAACAATTTTATTTAAATGTATTCACTTGCTTGGTGTTCAGTGGCATTCAATAGGTGCAACGGTCTACCTTGCGGCAGGCGCTGATAACGCGCTCAAAAAGTGGGCACCTAAAGGCACCTTTTAAGCCTACAAAAACAAATTGAAAATCGCTATTTAACGACATACAAATAACTGTGCTCATATTCACACATATTTATGCAAATTAACGTACGCATGCGCTTACAATGTAGTCGTATTGCTCGCTTGCGGTAAAAAGACTTTGAGAAGCTGGTTCCCATTAGTGTGAGATTCCACACAGATTTTAGTGAGAGTAAATCTTAATTATTGCATACGATTGCTATGCTTGTTTGATAAATGGTTCAATAAGCTCGGGCGTACACTTTTGATTCTTAGTAATTACCACCTACAGACCACTTTCTATTGGATTCTGATAAGATCACATTCTCAGGTTGTGGGCTTAGCGGATCCTTCTTAAGGCTCCATATAGGACCCTATGGTAGTTAAAGGAATACGTATACGAGAATATTTTTGAAAATTTAAATTATTTTCGGCGATATAGACATTTTACTGACCCGACCTCCAAACTGGTTCGGCTGGGTCTAATCGAACCAAATACTTTACGCGAATCTTTAAATGCATTTTTCTCAGACCATACTTTTTCAATACTATACCCACGAGTTCTCGAGTTCTACTGGATTTGAAATTTTCAGAGAATTTTCTTTATAGACCTCGCTCGAGTATGAACTAGCCTCATCTCCAAGTTATAATTTTGACTGCTTTTAAAAAAGACAAGAATATAAAAAAAGTGGTAAAAAAAATCGTTTATTTTTTCAAACAGTCGCCATTTTGTCGAAAACATACAATAGCGACATAATTGCAGATTGCATATCTGTTTTTTAATTTCAGATGACTAGGAGGGTTGAAATCATGGGTATACTCTTTTCCACGGTATGGTCTTTTCCACGAAGTTTGTAACACCCAGAAGGAAACCTCGAAGACCCTTAGTACATATATATGTATATATGATCAACCATACGAACTGAGTTGACTTAGCCATGTTCGTCTCATTGTCGGTCTGTAGAAATTTTGCAAAAGTCAAATGAGCAGCTTATTTTTCAAAACCGCCGATATCGAACCGACATAGCATTTAGCTGCCATACAAACTGATTGATCAAAAATCAACTACCCGCTGTAATCTTCGAACAAATTTTTCAGGTCGAACCGCATAGCATTTACATACATAGCTGACATACAAGCTGACCGAAAAAAATCAAGTTGTTGTATGGAAACTTTTTTAGTTGTGAAGGGTGTTCTAGCTACGGGGCAATCGAGCTTAACGTTTTTTTGTTTGCTCTGAAATTATCTAACTAGCCCAGAATTTTTTGTCATCTAGTAGTACTAGTTTAAAGCCTATTACATATATAACGTATGTTTCAGCTATGTCTCAGTAGCAAATTCAGAAGTGTAAATTAAATTTAAGCGACTTCCTGTCAACTGACTCTCATTCTTCTGCACATAATTACACATCTAATAGAATACGCTGCTGCCTCCCGAAGTCATGCATCGTGCTAGTTCGTGTCATGCCAAGTGTAAGCGACTTACAAACACGAGTATATATGTATATATATATATATACGTGTGTGTGTGTGTCTGCTAACGAAATCACAGTAGCGACTTACAGCTGGCAGGGCATCAAAATCAAAAACCTGCATTTAACCGCACAACTGACAGTCCCCCTTGAGTTCCGCCTCAAACGGCTGTGGCCGCAAAATAGAAGCGAACACTCATTTTTGTATGCATGTATGTGTATGTGTGTGTGCCTGCTGCTTTGACAGTTCTCATAGGCATGCTATGGTAATACCAGGCGATTGCCGCACATTCAACCTGCTAGCGAGTTGGCCAGCCAGCAAGGCAGCGAGACAGCCAGTCGGCCGACAGTCACATCATGCAACATGTGTCTAATCAAATTTGCCATTTGCCTTGTACGCTGTGCTGGAGGAAGATATTTGCGTTTTGTGTGTGTGCTTTTGGACGAGCAACCCTAAGCGGAATAGCTGCTAACGCTGCTTTCTTTGTTGTTGTCTTATTTTGTTGCTGTGTTACTTTTTCTGCTTTCTATCAGCACTTTTGTCTCAGCTCAGCCGTTAAGCGGTATGTGAAAAGTAACTGCTAATTGTTCACCTTTCTGCGTCGTTGCGTGAGTGAGTGGCTCCTTCCAAAATTTGAAAGAAATAAAAAAAATTTAAAAAATTAGAAATTAGAAAAAACATGCTCGAAAAAAACTTAAAATAAACAAGTAAGGAAGTGGTAAGTTCGGGTGAAGCCGAATAAAAATATTATGCAATACAAACTTCACCAAAAGGACGAAATCTTATACAATCGGTATATGAGGAGAAAGTCAGCTGGAGGGGGAAAATCATTATCTAAACTAGATTGAGGTCTACATCGATTTTATTAATTTCAGACGTTAGACCGCATTATGGTTAAGAAAATATTTCCACATAATTTCATTAAAATATCAGACATATGGGCCTAAGTAAACGGCGTAAAGTCAGTTAGAAAGTCGATACTCACTATATCGGGTATATGGGTGTTAGGAAAAGATATGGACTCATTGAATTTAGCTTTCGCCACCAAACTATATAAGTATATAGTAACTCCAAGATTATATATTAATTTAATTTTGCTAAGATATCTTACATATGGAATGATATAGGTATACCGTATGAAGTTATCCGAAAGGTTGAAAACTATTATATTAGGTATATGGTGGCTAGAAGAAGTACTGAACCGGTTTTATCCATTTTTGGCAGCAAGTCCTATTAACATAGGTAAGATGCACTCTGAGTTTGTTAAGATATATCCCAGAGTGATCGAAATTTTCGGTACAAGTCAACCATATGCACTAAGGTCTTCATATTCGATATCCGGGAGCTTGAAAAGTTATGATTCGATTTCGATTACTTTACGTTGAAAGGCTTTGAAGTAGTATTTGAGCAAAGTCTTATTACGGTATCTTCATAGGTGTTTGATTTATATAATATATTTTAAGGGGTAAATATTATATAGAATTTTAAATGGGATTATATGGTAAGGAGACGTGGTTATTGTCCTATTACGCCTATATTTATACTATATGTTTAAATAAAAGTGAAATCTTTTCAGCGAGTTTGGTTGATGTAGTTTTAGTAGTTTATGAAATACGTACATACATTAAACTTATAAAAATAACGACCACTCCCACTTTTCAAATATTTTAAACTCAAATTGTTTCGTTGTCCTAATAATTTTGATATATATAGCTCTATATCCATATCGACTAATTTAGGTGTGGATGAACAAAACTCTTATACTCTCTAACAACATGTGGCAAGAGTATAAAAGTATGAAGAAAATTCTCAAAAATTACAAAAAAAATTTAAAAATCGTAAAAAATTGTAATACAAAGAAAACACATTGTAATTAATAGTAAAATAGAGTGAAGGAAGAAAAAATATTATAGAAGTGTCCTCTCCGCTCTGTCACCGCTTGCATAGTTGCTCGGCTGCACGAAAGCCGCTTCTCAGCTGCATGATCGGGTCAATTCGTTTTGCATTTCTCTGCCCTGCGGTAAGTCAAATTTGTGACAGCAATTATCATCTTCATTCAGGCTTGGAGAGTGGCTTTTTCGTTGGTGGCAAGCATAGCATTAAATTTTTTTCAATGTAAATTTCTTTTTCGTTAAGTGAAAATTGCTGAACAAAACGGAAAGCGGCCCAACAAAAAAATATTAAAAACACGCCTCACATTTCTACATATATATATTTGTAAGCGCCTGCAAATATGCATCTGAATGGGTATGTGTCATTTCGTGACCCAAACAAATTATTAATTATTAAATGAGTAAAAATATAATATAATTGTGGCTGTGGTTCGAATTAATTTTTGGGACAAAAAGCCGAAATTAAATGAAATTAACCGCAAATAGACACAAACACATACAAGCACAAATTTCATATGCATATAATTTTTGTGTCTGTATGGGGATATCGTGAGTGCGCTCACCCGTTTGATTGATCTGGCAGTTGGTAATTTGTACGCATGCACGCAGACACACTAACATTTAAACATATATAGCACACACACATGAATGCGTACATCAAATAGCAGCTTGAGATTTCCTAAACCAACTGCTTCAAACGCTCCACATGCATGCATGTGGGTTGTCACTAAAAAAAACAACAACAACAACAAAAAGCAAAAATAGGAAGCAACTGTAGCAGCAAAAAAATTATAATAACAGCAACAAATTCACAGCAACATCAATAAAATGTTACAACAACAACTATAACAAGAAAAAACGTTAAGTTCGGTTGCACCGTTCACAAATACAAAGACTCGTCACAAGAACTTGATTCCGATCGTTCAATTTGTATGGCAGCTATATGCTATAGTCATCCGATCTATAAAATTTCTTCGGAGATTGCATTATTGCCTTAAATAATAAGCCATGCCTCATTTCGTGAAGAAACCTCGTCAAATGAAAGAGTTTGCCATACAAGTACTTGATTCCGATCGTTCAGTTTCTATGGCAGCAATATGCTGAATTTGGTCCGATATCGGCGGTTCCGATAAATGAGCAGCTACTTGGGAAGAAAAGAACGTGTGAAAAATTTCAGACCGATATCTCAAAAACTGTGGAACTACTTGGCGTTTATACAGACTGACGGACAGACAGACGGATATGGCTAAGTCAACTCAATTCATCGCGCTGATCATTTATAGCGTCTTTGACGTTTCCTTTTTGGCGTTACAAACATCGTGGCTAACCTAATATACCCTGTCATGGTATAAAAATAATAAGCAATAGCAATAGCTAAAAATAAAAACAAAAACAACTACAACAATATCAGCAAGCAACAACAACAATCCCACTAAACACATGTAAAACTAGAAACGCGATCAGTTGTTGCTTACGAACAACCAAGAACAACAACAACAAGCGACTAGCCGCCGAGCGGGAGATGAAAGCTATTGCTACGCATAATTAGCACGCACAAGCGGCCAGCGATCAGAGAGGCGTGCCGCACTATTAATGTCTTCCTACATGAACAACGATCTGCCCATACATGACATGTGTGCGATTTTGAAATTTCCAATTTGGCGCTATTAACGGTCGAAGAGATAATGGCCAACGTAAAGCAAACGCTTTTTAATCACACGCACACACACCAATGCATAAGCACACTTACAACCAAACCCACACGCATATAACGGTAGCTTTGACTAGCTTTTGCCGCCATTCAAGTTTATGGCACGAAAGTCGTAAGACGTTAGATTTACATATGTTCGTGAAAGCAGTGAGCGGAAATAAATTAAAGCCAGCATTTCAAGCTTTCTTGGCATGAAAATGTGTCTCGTATGAGTGATTTTGAGGTCCGTCGTACGATTGCTGAGGCAGTTTCAATTGAAGAAGTGTTTTAGCGAAACAAAAAAAAAAGTATTCCCCAAAAAATTTCTGATCAATGCTGCTGAGCTGCCATTCCTTGGCTGCATAAAAATCTGAGTTTGTTCTGGTTACGTAGGCCCTACTGCCGAGGTGTCTTATATTGTTATAACCTTTTTTATTTTGGATTTATAAACTACTTTCAGTTGGATGTTAATTTAAAATCTATTGAATTCATGTTAAGCGAGGTCCTCAGGTTCCTTGTCCTTTAATCACTATAGTGAAAGCTCAGTTTTTTGTTGACAGCTTCTGCCCCTAATACAACGGCTTTCTGATACAACGGCTTTCCCAGATTGTTAAAGAGCTAAGTCTATGCCAATAAAAATCGGTGTTGTCAATCTAACATATTCGATTTGAGAATCTGCGGAAACTATTATTTATCAAATAGAAGCCTGACACCCTCATAATATCCGATAGTTAGGTTCTACAACCGGTTTTAGTTCAATCGCATCGTCCTACAACTCAAATGCAAATATTGAGAAAGCCTTTGCTAAGCATCAGCCGTGAAGTTACTACGAGCATGTTCGGAAACTAATAAGCCGCGATAGTTTTGAACAGCAACAAGATATATGGAAATCAGTGCTACTAGTAACAAAAAGGAGATACAAATCTGCCTGCTACAACGATACCAGTTGCTAATCAAGGCTAGGTCTAATAGCTATGTTTTGAAAAGTCAAAGTCTTGTTGGCTATAATTGGAAGAAGAACAAGTTCATTAGGTCTACTGCTACTTTAACTACAGCTTCCTCAATCCTAAACACGTCACTAGAGTCATCAGTTGAAGTACGAGGTTTGTTCAAAGAGTATCGCGAATTTTGAATTTCTTAAGAAGTGTTTATTTATTCATGAATATCTATTTTGTCCCTTTCAAAGTAATCACCTCTAGATATAATGCACTTACGCTATTAGGTAAGAAAATATCGAAAAAGATACGATACACGTATCCCGCGAATACACGTTGTCCACTAAAATTCAACATTACGAAGGAGGACTTACTTTTTTTAATCGCTTTGAGGATTAGAAAAAAAGATGGCATAAGTGCATTATATCTCGTGTTGATTGCTTTAAAGAGGACAAAATAGCTGTTCATGAATAAATAAACATTTTCTTAAGAAAAATTAAATTCGCGATTTCTTTTGAACAAACTTATAGTATGAGGGGAACAGAAACTAACCATCTTTTATCTTATCAATATATCCTGAAATTGAGTTTATAGTTTGATATTTTATTGATCATTTCTCTTTCGGTAAGTCTCTATAATATTGATGTAGAGCTTATACTTCCTGTAAGTCGAGCCCTTCTGCAAAATAGCGTTGTTATGGCGACCACTTTATTATGTATTTTTTGTCGTTTGGAAAGGCTCCAATGATCACAAAAACAAATCATTTACTGATTAAACTCAGTTTTGCCTTTGTTTAGAACTCATCCCACAATCGAACGTGGCACTTCGACTCGGTAATAATGATACCAGCTCCCTCGCCAACTTTAATTGCTATTGTTTTCATATTAATCATCTCTTATCATCTGAATGGAAACAGATTTTATACGCCAAACTTTTGATTAGACTTTTCATCCTCATGTAAATAAGGCTTAAATATAAATTTGTTTTTTCCCACAGATCTTTAACTATATCTTTAATTTGTGGAACATCCGTGGTAACGTTAACCTGATTTTCCTCTGGCGGAAGAGTAACCTTCATTTTTCATACCCACCATGCCAACTTTTGCCATACAATTCGCTACTTCATTAACTCGTTTGCGACATGGCCATTTTTATTTCTTCACACGTTTCCACACTCGCATTACGCAGACCTCATTTGCTATGCGACAATGGTAACGAAACCTATTAGATTACTATCAATATTTGTAGTGTAAATTATTTTTACACTTAAGCGAGAAAATCGATTGAAGCTCATTACATTCTTAAGCTGACGACATTAAGTTTACGCATGCGCAGTGCTATTAGTGAGCAACGAAGCTGTGCGAGGCACACAAAGAAATCATACATGCAAACGCAAAGGAAGAAGGCGCGCATTCGCAAAAAAAAGGCAGCAAGTATGAGAGAAGTGATGACGGTCAACAAACTACAACCAGCAGATAAATACAGAATTTATGACTTAATTTAACTCGAACGACGACGAGGACAGGCTGGAAACAGAGCGGACTACCAGAAAAATAAAATTAAAAAATAAAAGTAGTAAGAGCAAAAGCAAGCACGTATATAGCGGCGGCGGTATCGAACGCGAACGAAGCCAATGAACGAGCAAATGAAAGATTTCGAGTGTAGCAACCGCAGGCGGCAGGAGCATAAGCTGCGCTGTACCGGATAGCGACAAAAAGCCCAAACGGAAACCAACTAGGGAAGCGCGCCCGACAGACGCGGACGCGCGAGTGGCACTTTTCAGTATATGTCTATGTTCATACATGCCCAATAATGGGCGGTGGAACGGGCGGATACGTTTACATTGGACGATGCGCAACGTACGCGGCGCAATCGAGTTTGCGCGTGTAATTCACGATATGGACCTGTGTCCATTCATATATTTGCGACACTCAAAACAAGCTGCAAGCACACACAACACCAGGGAACGCGTTGATGGACAAACACACGAATAGACGGCCGACGTACGAACGAGCCTATGCCGACAAATCGTCAGCGCTGCCGTCGAGTGTGAAGGCTGATGTCTCTATTTAGAGATGCCAGGCAAGCGCTCGTTCGCCAAGTTGTTGCCAACTGTATGCGCTGACTGTCACTTCAAACAAATGTACACACGCGCATACACACCAATAGCCGGTGTTGTTGCGCTCCAGATGCTCGCTGTGGAAGTGCGAATGCGAGTGCGAATTAATTTATCGATTAATTTTGTTCACAAATTGCACATGGGCGGCGCGGATAGCCCACAATAACTATTTATCTTCTCCGAGTCCAGGTTTGCCGTTGGCAGTTGAGTCCACTACCATTGCGATAGCCATTGCCAACGCCATTACAATTGACGCCACAGCGTGGCAGCTGCGGCCAGTATGCGCACATTCCATAAACGCATCAGCATTTGGTGCGCATATTCCGCGGTTGCGCTTGCAACACATGAGCTCAGGCGCGCTGAGCGCGGGTTGTTGGCGGTGCGCTCTATTAGCGGTGCGGTTGTTCGTTGCGTTGCTCTACCAAGTGGTGAATTTATGCGCGTCATGTGTATGAAATAAATTTTGTGGCGAATTACTAGAGCATTGCAGTTACAACAACAACAACAATTGTAATAACAACAAGCATTAGTTGGCGGTGCAACAATCAACGCACATTGAAGCTGTTTCCAGCAAATGCATGAATGGAGGGCACATGTGCGCGCTCTACAACCTCCTTCGATATATCAGTATTGTTGTCGCGGCGCGTTCTGGATATGCGTGTGTTAGAAACTGTGCGCATAACTGTGCCTTATTAAAATGCATTTCGCGCGCCTGTTTTGCTTTGTAAGCACTATGATCGCTTCCGGCTGTTGTGCTACTAAAATATTAGTGTTGTAAAATACGCGTTAGTGGTTCTATGTAGCACTTACACCTTTATTGGTGCCAACGTTGCCACATTTTTACTTTAAATGATGGCTAAACAATATTGAAGGGAGAGCTTAAAATTGGGCTTAGCAGGGAATCATGTTAAAATTCTCTGCATATTTTCTGTGAGTGGTATTATGGTCACCTTGTAGCAGTACTGTAAATACGATACACGATTTCAATTCTATTCTTGGCTATAACTGAATTCGTGGTTCTAATGTCCCTCTTTTATTTCCTCTATATATCTTAAGTGAATTATTGAAGAAGTGGTATGTTAACAAATTAGATACAGTATTTTCTGGTCCATTTGTGCGTCGCTGTAACTCAAAGTTCGTACAAAACGCCGCTCTCTCTGGGAATTACTTTGTGAACTGAATAAATCAAAATATATTACAAATCTATAAAAATAGAAAACAGTATGTTATTTCAGAGCGAATTCCAGTAAATACATCAGCTATTATCATTATCAGTGAAACGTACGTATGTACGTTACGTGCACTCTATCAGTGCGTTCTCCTCTAAATTGTCACCCAACACTTTTGACTCGGCCTTCTTTATTTATAAAAATTATAATTATCGTTGATTTGCTAATATTTCATGTAGCCCTTGGACTGTGATTCCTTATATTTTCAAAGACTAATAGCGCTTTCTTAGCTTTTCCTGTAGCAAGTCTTTCGGAAAATAAAAAAAAATATAAGAGCACTACAGCGATGATTTTAGATATATTGATTTGATATATTGCGCCGGAACTACACACTTAAAATCACTTTAAGTTCAAAACATCTTTAAATAGCCAATTACAGCAAGTTCAGAGGCAAATTCTCTCGATCGTAAGAATCGAAAATACGAGGGTTGTCATTTATATTTCGCGATTAGAGAAAATATTCTCCATTAAGATCTATACACTTTTGCATGATTTTGAACCAATCGTCGAAGCAATTTTGTCACTTTGATTGAGGTGTAAACAATGCATGCATCCGGAAACCCCCATACAGCCGACTGCTGTTTACTTTCGGACTCATGCGCGAAATTTCACGATGCATCACCTGTTACGATGTCATAGACGTGTGTGATTCAACGTGAACAAATTTTTTTTACAACCAAATGTTCATATAATATTGAATGTATGCTGGTCCCACTAATGCTTATAGTTGTTTCAATCTCACGATAGGTCGCATGATGATCTTGCAATATCAGTTTGCGCACAACATCATTAATTTCCGATGCAACAATTTTTTGAATTGATTTTGGATGACATTCACGAAATTCGTCTTGAAGTAATCTATGATCTCGATTAAATTCACCATACCATCGATAAACACTGGCCCTTAATGGAGCTTCATTGTCAAAAATTTAATTAAGTTCATCGATGCATTATTGCTGAGTTAATCCACGTCCAAAATTGGTATTTTTTTTTGGCCGAGATGAAATTTTAAGTTACTGAAAACAACACACACAAATAGCGCTCGATTAGAGTATATATCAAAAATATCAAACCTTATGATAAAGTTGTGAGTTGTCAAATTGCATCACAAGGGTTGCCAAATCCCAAAAAATAAAAGGTACGTAGCCCGAAGAGTGAGTACAGGTAGTCTGTGTAGTTTTAGAAGCTGCATTTGGAGATGTTACTATATATGGTAAAGATAGTTTTTAAGATATTTTTTAATTGAAAGTGAAAATTGTTCTCAAGAATCATTTTCAAAGTTAAGTTATGTTGATAATCTCATTATCATAATATCTCTCCCTCCTAATTGTATCACAAAATGACCGCGCAGAATAGTAAAGCTCGAATCCTTTCATAAGGAAAGCATATTTGCTAAAGAAACTTACAAAAAAAAAAATTTATAGAAATTCAAATGTGTATACAAAAAACAAAGTTCTTCAGCACCTGTAACAATATTTAAATGACAAAATTATTAATTGGCTACCTTTGTTCATGGCGTTGTTTCCAATCAATTTCATCTCAAAAATTTTCCGGTAAATACATTGCTAGACAAACTGACGCCAAAAAGTGATACCGAAGGATTTTAAATAGGCACACCTATGTATACATACAAACCTAAAAACGCTTGCGTGTATGTGTAATGACCTTTATCATATGTTTAATGGCACCGTAATGGAGCACGTAACGCATATCTGCGATGAGGTGAAAAATTGCCGCAATTTATCTCGCGCACCTAATACGCTCAGCAGCGCGGCAGGCAAGTCAATCAATGTTTGCATAATACATAACGCTGCAACGCTTCAAACTGGCATTGAAGGGTAGTGAAAAGGAAGATGCTCAAAAATTAAAAGAACGAAAAAATCCCAATGTATGTGTGTTAGGAGGTCGCGCGTATGGATTATATACAGCTAATAGCTTAACAGACACGCGCACACACACTCCCATGTGTTTGCTGGATATTTTTAGCTGCACTATAGAAGCGATGTATGTATGTGGCGCGGCAAGTGCATGACATATGAGTGTCATATGCGGCGACCACAGGGGGGTACAGGTACACAAGTGTTTTTCAAAAATGCGCGCCGCCACTGCACGTTTGTAGGTAGCAGCACGATTGCCAGCCTAGCTTAATCGCTTTTATCTTCGCGCAGCATCGCTTACATACAAGCGAAACGTGCTCGCAGATCCAAAGCGCTTCATCGACCACCACTACTACTTAGCACTTGCAGCCAGCATAATCACCAACATTACCAGCGTTATCGCCACGGGCTTCAGTCACACACGCACACATACTTACTATCATCTTAGCCGTGCGGCATTGTTGCACCTTCAGCGGCATTTCACGTTTTATCGATTTTCGTCTTTTTGATGCGATTTTGATAAAATGTTTGTGATTTGTCAATGTTATTTATTTGATTGTTCTTGCGCGTTGTCACACAGCATTTTGATATTTATTTTTGGTGAGACATTTTTGATTCCTTATATTCTTTTTTTTTTTTTGGTAGCGCAACACTTCTAACTTGGTTTGCACCTTCTATTGTTCAGCGAATCGCCTTAGTATATTATATGCCAAATATAAGTGTTTCAGACTACAAAGCAAATGGTCATCACCTTCACCTCACATTTCGCCACTTCGCGCGCGTAATCTACCTGTTAGCAGCTTGTTGACTCCACTGTGTCTTCGGACAACTGATCAGACACTGGCCAATTTGATTTAACCCTGTAGGAAATTGTGTTAAATAGTATGGAACGAGTTGGTGTTATGGATGGCTAAGTACCATTACCTTCAATCCATTCTTGAAAGCCTCAGGAAGTATCAGAATCAGAAAGTATTTGAAATTATTTTCGTATTATTTATCCGCGATAATCTGGGAGATTCAGGCATGATAAAACTAATATCAGATACTGAAGATAATAAATTACTTATACTAATGCAACGAACTTTGGAAGTATAGGATAGAAATAGCGGTAAAATAATGGAAATCATGAATTTCTTCACCATGTAATTGTGCCCAAGAGCTATACATTGCACAAAAAACTCATTTAAACAAGGCTCGATACAAAAGTAATTTTGATGTATGAATGCCACACGAATTAACTGAAAAACTTCATGAACCGAGTTTCCATCTGCGAATCGCCGCTGAGTCGCAAAAGACCGGATAGTCGGTCCGAAAGGTTTGCTGTGTGTTTGGTAGGATTGGCAGAGAATTGTCTACTGTGAACTGCTCTCCTATGGCTAAACTCTTAATTCGGACCTCTGCTGCCAATAATTGCACCGCTGAAAGAAGTAATCACTTCAGTGAACTTAAAACCTAACTTCATTTAACTTTTTTATATTAATTGTCATTCATAAATTGTCCGATATTTTGTTAGCACTGATTTATTAACTTGACTAACTCCTTCTTGTTTCATGTTTTTCCTACAAGGACTACGATACAACGAGTGTTTGCATACACAACCCGATGCACGCTTCGTATCTGCACACCGCGTTCACCGCTCACTCTTCAATATGCGTACTGTCACCTGTCATTCGTTACGAAATATGTTTAATAAACGTTTACAATGCGATAATGTTCCATTGCTGACACTTTTCCGATAATAAAACATATTTATTTCTTTACTTCATTTCATTCTGTTTCTGGTGGCATTGCCAGGCTATGGCATGTCATACAATTCGTTTGTTGTGGGTTATTAATGTGCAGCAATTTGTGAAATGTTCTTGTTGTTGTTGGCTGTCACAAAAAGGACACTCTTCACACGCGTTAACAGGCATCCCATTCATGGACAATTCCAGTAAAAATACATTTGTTTCCAAATTGTTCGATTCTATGCGCTATTATTGATAGCAAAGTTGAGTTATTGAGCATTTAAAAGTAAATAAATTGAGTTATCAAATGTGTACTTTTGCTACAATTCGCTTTTTGATGGTGACAAATGTGCGAATCGAATGAGCAAACAATTTCACTTGTTTTATTTGCTTTTTAGAATTTAGTCAATGTACTTCAGCATTATATTAATTTCTCTTTTTTATGAAATAGAAAATAAAGTTGAAAAGAATTACTCAATTTTCAAATGAAATATTAAATAATATATATGGATCACTCAGCATTGACTTAAGCTATGCAAAGTCATTGCGATATGTTAGTTGGAAAATATATTATGTTGTTCTAGCTTTATAGCTGACGTTTATTCAATACTTGTTTTAATCTCCCGTGTGGTCTATTATAGCCTTGAGACTTAATTTTCCGCATATTCAACAGGAAGCGACCGCCAGGTATGTTGGAGTAGTCGGAAGAAAACTTTTGTTGACGTTAAATATTTTCTTGTTTGTAGTTTGTAGTTGGATTTTCATTAAGGCCCAAACATTCTTTATTGGATTAGGGTCTGGCGACTGTGATGGCCACTATAAAGTAAAAATATCGTTTTCTTGTTTTCATTGAGTCCAGAGTCTGCTCAAATCTTTCGGAGCATTGTCTTCTTGCAGTATCCAATTATGGTTATTTTTTCTGTAAAGCATTTCAGCTGATTTTAGTAAACCCTTTCTATACAATTTTATTATTCTAACGGCGTTCATGTCTTGTGCGAAGTACCTCAGAACCCCAAACCCCTGAACAGAAAAGCATTCATAAACATACACCGTTTGGGTGTGTTTAAAACTTTTTTGAATAAATGTTTGTCCTTTTCTTAGCCAAACACGTCTCAAGCGTTTGAAAAATACAAAAGTTGACTCATCTGTAAATATTACATTGCTGCAATTACGGTTGATGTCATCCTGCCTCCAATGAAACCTTTTTACAATGTGTGTTTTTGAAAGTAGGGGTTGGATTACTGTACTGCTACATTTGCTGTCAGATCTCTCTGATGTTCCGTACTGTATTTAGAGATATATCTAATCTATTTCTAAACCAAATTGTTTTAGTGTCCCTTACACTTCTCAAAAAGTAGTACAATAGCTTTTTCCTCAATTTTAGATGTCACGTTATTTTTGGCTTGTCATCTACGTTTACGGTTTCTCCGCAATGGCCAGACCACCTCTTCACAAATACAGAAATCGTATTTCAATACGTTGCAGTTTTTTTAATAGTCCATTTGGAAGCTTTAGGATGCTTCATTAGAAAGGCTGCTGAAAACGTTTCTTAAACTAAGCCCCCATTTTTCTTAGTTTACGGCACAGACTAAGAAGATGGATAAGAAGTGAGTGATTCGCGCGAACATGTGTTAATTTGCAAAAAATGTAAAAACAGTTTTCCGCGAACTGATCGCCCAACGGAAAAACGTTATTTTTTGACCGCACTGTATATCACATAATCCTAGAATTCATACACAACTTCATTTGTTTAGATATGCTGTGCAAATTTTTTTTTCACTTTTTCCATCCATCATCTTCTTATGGAACCAACTTGTTCTTAAAAATAAATTTCTAATTTAACTTCGCCAGATTAAGTGTATAAAAAGATTTTTAACTAGATTTTGATCGGTCAGATTGTATGGCAGCTATATCCTATAGTGGTCCGTTAACGACGATTCCGACAATGAGCAGCTTCTTGGAGAGAAAATAACGTGTGCAAAATTTGAGATCGATATTAAAAAAACTGAAGGACTAATTCGCGTATATATAGACAGTCAGACAAAATCGGTTCTGCTAATCGTTTATGTTATAACTGACCGCTCAAAATTTACTTGAAGTTTACGTTTAAAGTGCACATTAATAGCTCGTTCACACAGCACATTCTTAATTCGATTTGGCATTTCAACTTCTCTGCATTATATTTTGTTCGTTCGCTATTTTAGTTAGTTTTGGTTTAATAACCAGGAAAAGTAAGTGTCAACAGAGTGACGAGGCCAGTGAGTGGATCTTATGATAACTTCGAAAGAAAAATAGAAGGATCTGTTTGACTGCAGAGCACAATAGTCCAATATAGTCGGAAGTCATGGCAGAAAAGTTCATAAATAATTCTCTTGTGGCTGAGATACAAATGTATATGACTTGAATATACTTTCAACCAGGGATACCAAATCTATATACAATAGCTTATCAGTTAAATCCGCAACAATGTCAATAAAAATGACAATATTGTCCTTCGTGGAATAACAAAAAAATCAACTAATGCTGCGGAAATAAGGTGCGTGAGTGTAAATAAGTACTTTTTTTTGTAAACGGGAATGACATAGAGTATTTATTGCGAGCCAAAGAATCCTTCGAAATAATTTTAGCTGTAACTCAATGGAAGATGCGGTATATACTCATGTCCTCACGAATACCAGCCTGTTTACCTAGGCTAATCTTGCTAGTACGAAAAGAGCCTTAATCAATTATTATTTGTTTATGATAAAATTTATAATATTTAAAATAAAACACCTCAAATTAATTATACTTTTTCCGCAAATGTGCTATTTTTATTTTTCAAAAATATTTCAAATTATCATGACATGCTCCAGAAACTATGCGGACACATTTATTAAAGTATGTAAATGCTAATTCCTACCAGCTAATATTGATGTTCCTCTTACAAAATTGTATACAAACACACATTAATATGCTAATTTTCTTCTACTATTAGCCCTTATTTTTTTTTTGTTTCAAATAAAGGAGTTTTAGCTCAATCCATTAATTTTGAGTGCAGCAAAAGAATTTCCCAAAAATATTCAACACTACCCCATCATTATCAAACAACCAAATAATGCAGAACAATTACAAAGCGTTTTTGTTTGACATTCCAGTCAAAAGGTTGGACCCACAAACATATTTTAACATTTCTGCCAGGTGATTAATGAATTTACCAACTCAACAGTAGCCATGCTGAAGCGCTGACCACAAACGGTGCAAGCAGCAAATGAGAGAGTGACGCGTCTTCACAGTTCCAATTATTAATAAGAAAAGGAGTAAGCGCTGCAAAGTTTTTACGCTTGCTGTTGTTGCTCTATTTTAAAAATTGGTGTTGAGCTAATTTATGCATTAGCAGGTGCTTGCGCGCGGTCAACCAACGGCAGCAGCGACAGCAGCTAAACTAATCATGTCGCTGATGGACAGTCAAAGTTACACGCAGGCGCGCGGTCATTTTGAACATTTTTTTGTTGTGGCATCATAGCAGCCAAAACTCAGGCGAAAGGTGCTTATGCTGCACTTTGGATTTAAATATATTCCACATTTCAGAAAATTTCTGTTCGATAAAAACATTTTACTTAAAATTTTTTGTATGCTTGTTTTTGTTGTTAATACGCGCTCTTTTTCTTTATGAAGGGTGCTGCGCTGCAGTTGAAAGGGTTGCTGGCGCATATAATTTTATGCTTTCATATCCTTTTCATCCTTTTTTTGTTATGTGAGCTCTCAGTACAAGCACGCGGCGCGCCCACAAAGTATGCCTATGCGATCCCTTCAACAATTCATCAAAAATGCGCTTATCACAAAAAGTCTCCGGAAGGCGATGCCAAGAAAACATGCGCTAACAACAAAAACGACCAAAGTAACCGCGGCGCTGTGTGCAGTGCCGCACAAAGGATGCATGCTGGCCGCGCGTGTGTGTTGCTCCAATTGACGCACCTTGTTGGCGCTCTCTTTTAACCAAGCGCACAAACAACGAGCTCACTGTTTATCTAACGGGCGGTCGCTGGATATGGCAGCGCGTGTGTGTGCGCTCTAGGCGCTTTCAAATTAGAGCTGAAGAGCTAAAAGGTCAATATGATTGTGACCGACAAAAAATGTTAAGCGTTTACAGCAAATTTATTCAAAATATAACAACACACAGAATTGTTTTTTTTTGTGCTCTTTTTACTAACAGTCACTAAATGTTGCGGTAACATTTTAATAACAACCTTTGTAGCCCAGCGGAAATGCGTTCGGGCTATGCGCCAACACACAACGCGTAGACAGGTGAGTTTTTGACGAGCGCGCATGAACGCGTGAGTGCATATGCGCGCGCAAGATGCATGTTGAAATCTTTTGAGATTCAAGTGTGGAAAAAGTGACTTCAAATTGTTGAAAAAATAAGAAATTGAATAATTTAATATGCGCACCTATGAAAATTAGCGCGTAAGTATGAACTTTAAGCAATCGCGTGCCAAGCAGCAAGAAAGAGAAATATGTGTAGTGGAAAACAAAATTAAACTAATACAATTAAGCGATGCTGCATTTTATTGGCAGCAGGCAAGTGCGCAGCTGCCTAGCGCTTTGTGGATTTGGTGCTGCAATTAACTGCTAAGCCGCATACTCATATGTAGCATAAATATCTGCTTTTACATATATACAGCTGTAACTCCATTCCTCTTTGTTATAATTATGATTTTTTTTTTATAAAATAGTCTTCGTGTTGTTAATTTGTTGCGCAAACGGAGTCGCCTGTGCGTCGTCCAATCGCATCCGTTGCTTCCAAATCGTGCATAAAACTATTTCATTCAATAAAAGAAATTTTATTTACTCGAATTGCGTGATTGCTATAACAGTCTCGTTTTGTTTGTGTGTGCGCGCGTTGTAATTAGTTGTGTTTGTTGTAGTTTAGATTGGTCGAGCAGCAGCTTTCATGTCAGTCATTCTTTCACTTGGATAACGCGATCGGTTGTAGGCACATGTATGTTAGGCATGTTAAAAAAATTTCGACTACAGTTGTTCATGTAAATGCGCAATTGTTAATTGCTCAAAAGTTGTTCAAAGGAATGCGCAATATTTCTTTTAGATAACTTATAGAGGTTATTTTGTCATCGCATCTGCCTTATTCTTTTCATCACATTTTTTTGTTCTTGAAGAATTAAAGGGCGTATCTTGCCTAAAATAACAATTGAATATAGAAGTTTAATGGAAGTATAGTGGTTAACTAAAATATAAGTGCATCTACTATTTACGCTTAACATTTTCCAGGAAGAAGTTGCATACATTTTCTAGCTTGAATTGAATTTCCTGCCCTACCTTGACTGTTATGTGTATATAGCACATACATCCATATATATATATTAAGTGATAACAAGTAAGGAAGGGGTCAGTGAGCACAAAGGTAGTCAAGGAGTGCATGACTTCATTAACAGTAGTATCGCGATACTTTCATATTAAACTTGTCTGGGTGTCTGGCCACAGCGAAATCGTCGGAAATTGTGAATCAGAAGAGCTTGCAAGAAAAGGTACCCATACCCAAAATCCATCAGGATGGGAACGAACAGGGATCTAAGAATCGGGCGCTTGAGGTCCATTAAACTGCTATCTCTTAGCAAGCCTCACATCGCCGCAATGATAGGCGTTCTAACTGGATACTTTCCCATTGGCACTTTTGCGGTGAGGCTAAAGATCTTGGAGGAAGCTGCAATAAGGAAGATGATGGTGGAAGCATCTAGACACTTTCTCCTCCACTTTTCAGCTTTCGGCAGACTAAGGCGGTCTCTATCTCGGTTGCCATACCTTTCACAAACCCGGCGAATTGATTGGAATAAATATTAGAAGCCTCAATAAATTTGTGGCCGGCTCTAGACGTTTTGTCGATATACGACAGTTTTTTTGATCCATACCTAGGAGTTCAGGGCACCACAACAGACAAGCCTCTATAAAAATTCAAGTGGGATTATTTGTGGCAAGGTAAAGTGATGTATGGGATTTTCGTATATGTTTTAATTAAAAGTAAGAAATCTATTATTTACAATCTCAGTTAAGAAGATACATTCTTACACGAAAGAGATTCTCACTGAATTTTTATAAGATTTCATACATATTGGCCAATAGATACGGTATAAAGTCAACCGGAAGTTCGAAAATGTTTATATTTGGTATATTTTACCCGATTTTGATACAATGGCCTGCTGTCATCAAAAAAATATTTTCCTCGAAATTCAATACGAGAATAGATTGACCGATATATTCGTTAAAAATTAGCTATATGCACTAGTGTCCACTTATTTGGTGCTTGGGTCCCTGAAAAGTTATAGTCCGATTTCGACCACTTTTGGGCGTAAGATGAAATAACTTCAGGTCTTTATTTGTGAAAAGTTGTATTCTGATAACTATATTGATGTTTGATTTATATACTGTGAAATAAAAGAATCAGATGGAATTTGAAAGATCCACTTTCACAGCGTATAACAGGAATATACCACACATACACCTACCAACTTTGGTTGAAATTGGTCAAGTAGTTCCCGAGTTATAAGATTTCACCTATGGGTGGGCTCAGTGCTCAGTTATGACACTTTATAGGTTTTTGTTGATTGGCGTTTTGTGTGCCTATCTACAATATCGACCTCTCTTGAGTATCAAGAAACATATGTAGCAGATTTCATGAAGATATCTCAATTTTTACTCAAGTTATTGCCTGCACGGACAGACGGACGGACTCACAGTCACCCAAATTTCAACTCATCGTGTCATCCTGATCATTTAGATATACATAACTTCATATCTATCTCTATTAGTTTTCGGTGATACAAACAAGAGTTAGGTGTATAGAACTGTTAGATGCTGTAGCAACTTGTTGCGAGAGTATACAAATCTAGGACTGTATATATTTGTGCTTTTTCACAATAGCATATATATTATATACTGCATATTTCTATCGACATAGGTAGTATATAATATATATACATCTATAGTATAGAATTTCAATATTAGAGACTATTAGCACACTCACAAAGGGAAGTTATAGAAAGCTATCAAGAGACTTTATAAGTAATATAAAATAATTTATAAGTATTTCTACAAATTGTTTCAATTGAATATATATAGATGCATCTAATATCTCGTAGCTGTACCTAGTTACAATATTTAGGAATTAGCTTCAGTTTAAAAAAAAATATCGTTTAATTTTTTAGTAAGTGGAATGGAATATTTTCCTGCCACATTTTTCTTTACAAAAGTCAAAAGGCCACAACTTTTACAGTTAAAAAATAAATTCCACACACCCACTTCCTGTCAATGAGGACATTCCTTAATCATCTTTGTGTTGAGTAAATACTCAATGAGTACTGTGTGTGTGTATGGTATAGGTATGTTTGTGTGTTCGACTTACGAATGCAATACGATAATGGCGTCCGCGAAGCGGTCAAGCCCATATTGCAACGCTCACATCCATATTGTTGCTACCGATGGTTTTTCCTCGTTGTCAGAGGGTTTTTCACGTGCACCAAATGTTGTCTGGCCATTAGAATGGTGCCCTTAATTGAATTACCCCACAGAGTCGTGGGCATAAGCTCATGCGGACTCAACGGGAACAAAGTCACCCTTCAAGCTTCAAGTGTTTTTATTGGTCACACAAACGGGTAGATAGCCGGCATAGCGTATTTGTGCAGAGCCATCGAATAGAATAACTACCTGTGCATGTACAATGAAAGGATCGATATTGCGCACACAGGAAGAAAATATGCAGAGAACAGCACTGGGTTTATAACCGTCCACCTCAGCAGTCTTGTTTTCAAAAAATACTAAATACTGAAACTTTTAGCTTAGTATCGCTAATGTCGAATAACAAACGTCAACTCTTTAAGCATTAGCTAACATGGCAATTATTTGTAGAGTGGAGGCTTTGAACCTGATCTTAAGACTGTTACTGAGAGTTCTACCAGTAATTTCCGGGAATTTTGATTTTATGAGTGCATTTGTTTGGACTCGAAAATACCCACTAAATAGTCTACTTGGAAGTTAGTGGTTTTATACTGATTAGATTGAAGCTGATGCAAAATTTCTGTCAGCTAAATATCTCCGCTGTTTGAAAATAAAATAAGCCATTTAATTTAGATTAGTTAGGTTAGACTATTGTTAATTAAAAACCTTATATTCTCAATCGTTGCCTTCGTAGGCTGAAACACATGTCCTTTTGAGTTTCTAAAATCTCCGCCAAATGGTATGTTAAGCCTTGAAAACAAAGCGGCAAGACTCCCTAAAGGCGTTTCGCAAAACAAAATAACTCAACGATGCTTCTGATGTCATTGTCCCACTGCCCTAAAATGAACACAGATGTCAGTTCAGACATATTCAATGAATATACATATGTGGAACGATGTGGAAATTATAGCTTTTTTACAGACACAGAGAACAGCATTGGGTTTATGACTGTCCACGTCAGAAGTCTTGTTTACTATTAACCCTCCAACTTGATTTTGATCGGCCAGTTAGTATGACAGCTATAGCTATAATGATTTGATCTAAACAATTTCTTTGGAGTATGCAAAAACTTTTCATACAAGCACTTGATTGCGATCGTTCAGTTTGTATGGCAGCTATATGATATAGTGATCCGGTATCGGTGATTCTGACAAATTCTTGGAGAGAAATTGTCGTGTGCAAAATTTCAGATCGATAACTGTAAAACTGAAGGGCTATTTCGCGTATATACAGATGGACGGACAAACGGACCTGGCTAGATCGGCTCAGCTCTTCATGCTGATCATTTGCATATATATTTTATATTCTGTTCGATAACTTGTTGCTATTTTAAAGGTTATTCCATGATGCTTTCAGAGAAACTCTCACCTATATTTGCAAAAAACTGGTACAGTTGATTTTCGCACAGTTCTCTTGAAGCTAATTTTTCACAAGCAAAATTATTCCTCATATGAACGGACAGTAATCACATGGTGACAGTTTTGGAATAAAATCTGGAGGCATTAAAATCTTCCAGCCATGTTTCCGAAGGTTCTATTGTATTATTATTGTGTAACCTGACGTCGTCAAAACGGAAAAAATACCTCTCCTATCGGCCGAAGCTGGTCGCTTCTGAGTTTAAAAACTATTGAGTATTACTGTCGAGGGGATTTTTTTGGCCTGATATAAATCAGGTTCTATTTGGTATACTTAGGCATACATGACTATCGTGAGAATGATTGTTCTTCCATTCAATATGGTTGCTTGAACGGAATGTTGTATAAGACTTAGCACCACTAAACCCAGGCAAAGGATAAAGTGTTATTTTAATCATGTTACTAGAACTCATCATTATCGTGTAATCTAATTTTATTTAGAGAAATCTGAAACCGCCAGCTTTAGTAACACTGTACTTTTCGAACTTCATTACTTTTCTCTACTTTCTAAACCTGTTTATACTCTTTTTTTTATGTAAAGAAATTTCTTCGCGTGTATTTACAATGCAATTGACCATTTAAACGACCGCCTGTAAGGACAACCAAAACCGATTATATTTGCTGGCACAAAAAACCGTTAGTATGGCGCAATGGCATTCGAAAACGATATTTTAACTTCGCTTACAAGCGACAGTGCATTGAAATTATTTGCTCAGGGGAAAAAAGAAGGTGAGTGCCTTATTAGAAATGCAAATTTGTCGATGACTGCAAAAAGTATTCGCAAAGAACTTGTACTTCAGTGCACACACACATCTATATGTACATATATAGCAAATGACAAACGGAAGGTAAAACGCTCGAAGAAAGTAAACCCATCGTACGATACCTTTCAACAATAATTGGCGCAACCTCGAAGTCCTTGCGTTCTTACATCCATTTCGTCCTGTCATGCTTGTCATGCATATGAAATGAGCAATTTGGTTGCTTGCATGTGTATAGGAGCATATATATGTTTGTGAATGTAAATATATATATATATATATGCATATGTATGAATGTGTAAGCTCACTTTGCTTGCCACAGGGTCACTTCGTACGCCATTACGACGACAAATTTAATGGCATTGCACACATTTTGCTTCAATTCCAGCAAACTGTACCGAGGCAATGGAAATTTCTCCAAGCAATTATTTAATTTCAACAATTACGTGTACACAAGTGATATGCCCAGGGTAATTTATCTTCGAAATTATTTAAAAATATAGTTAAAAATTAAAGTGAAGACGCTTTGATTATTTACTCAAATTTCAGTCGGATTAATCCTTAAAAAGTATAGAAATTGCTATTTATCTGCATTTTCTCTACAATAAATGCAAACATTTTGATTTACCAGCATTTCAGCGCTCACCTATTCATGCTAGGCTATGACATCGATTAATCGCCTGCAATTAATCGTCTATTGAATGTCAAGTGATCCATCATATGAACACTCAGTTATGCTTGCATGTGTATATATATATAAACATATATATATATATGAATGTTTGTGTTTGTTGTTGCGAAGCACCCCGCATCACTTTGTCAACAAACTCAAAAAGTCGCGTCGAGAAAATTTCGGTGGCAGCTTACAGAGTGCTGCTCATTGTTTGCCATCACTAATGAGATCACGTACGCGACAGGTACATAATTCTTTGAAAAGTTTTAAAGCAATGACAAAATAAGGTTTTTTTCCAAAGACTCACATTGACAATCTTACTTTTCACTCATTCAGTCGTACACATATACTTTCGTATAATAATTAGAGAGCATGACACTCAGCAAATCGCGAGAGAATGATATACAAATACAATAAATTATGGGATGTCCAAGTTAATATTTGTATTATTATTCATTTTTGTAACTCTTTGTAAGAGTTATCTACGAAACCCTTTGTAAAGATTAATACGTGGTCTTCACCTCTGACGGCATTAATGCAGTTAGCTGATTGGAAGAGTCTAAATTACAAATGGAATCTAAAATCCTATGAATTAGTTATATTAGATAGGTGTTGTGACAAATAATGCCTTACAAAAATAATTAAATTAACATTTGAATTAAAATATTTTCTTTTTTGAATTTTGTAATCCCAAATACCGGATTAAAAATATAAAAAAGCTTTAAGCCCGCATACTGTATTAAAAATTTTTAAAAATTTTTATCCCACATACCGGATTAAAAAAATATTTATTTCCAAGAACCGGAAATTATCTAGTTCATTTATTATTTTTAAGATTACTTTTTTTATTAGCATAAACTATATAAACTCTTAACAAATTAAGCAGTGTACACATTTTAAAATTAACTATAGAATACAAAAAAATTATTTCATTTAAAATTAAGCACAAATTTTTAATCCCAACTACCGGATTGAAAAAAAATTTGTTTAGCTCAAGTATATAATAAATAATTAAAAACAGAATTTGTTTTAGACTGAACATTTCTTCGCGTTCATTCAAATAAAAAAATAATATTTTCAATTTTTAATCCTACACATCTTGGATTTAAAAATGAAAATTAAATTTTTTATTTCAATATCGGAATCTAGTTTTTAATCCCAAGTATCTTACTATGTACATAGGTATATTAATACAATGTAAATTCAGGATTTCGTTCTCGTAACTTGCTGCGGACGAATTTATCGCAAACTTCATCATTCATCAACGAGTTCATTGAACGAGTTTTTTTAATTAACACACAGCAGGAAACCCTACAAATTATTTATGGCATATGAGGATTTGTTTCTGAGATATCAATCTGAAATTTCACACAAGCCCTTTCCTCCACAAGAAGCTACTCATTTGTCGGATATCGAACCACTATAGCATATAGCAGAACTTTTTTATTAAACAAGACGTTTTCACAAAACTTGGCATGCTCAAAACAACGCTAAAAACGCTATAAAACATATGCATAAATGATCAGCATGATAAGCGTCTGTCTGTACGTCCGTCAGTATATACGCTAACTAGTCCCTCAATTTGTAAGCAATCGATCTAAAATTTTCTATGTGTCTTTTTCTCACTATATTATGTAGCTGTAATACAATTTATACGATCCGAATCAAGTTCTTGTGACGAACCTTTGTATTTGTGAAGGCTATAATAGCTTCGATGCAACCGAAGTTAACGTTTTATCTTGTTTTTATCATAATGTTTTAACACAACGTGTCTCAAAATGCTATATCTCACGGAGAGTGTATCCGACAGCTGTAAAATTAATAGGTTGGGTCTAATTACAAAAAATATATTATATATTGATTTCCAATAACGCCCTTTAATAAAACGATATAAAAAATTAAGCCTGCCTTTTGAAATTATGCTCGTATGTTAAAAGATCTCTGCTTAAATCATTGGCCATTGCTATAGGATCTACCGTAAATATTACAACTAATTTTTTTGGAAAACAAAATTCGAATAGGATTTAGCGAGTTTAGTTTTTGGGTATTTTCAGGCGGACTGTAAGAGTATCAGATCAATTATGAAACATGACATCGTTACATTTGTTACTACGAAATTGTTATTGTCGTGATAGATCCTTAAAAAAATCGCAAATGATTTAGAGGAATGGTTTCGAGTGAACAGACTTTGTCAGTATAAAAATCCTGATCCTTTTGGTTGTTTGAACAGATTAGGAATGTCGAATTTGGCTTGAAATATCTTGTAGGCCGATCATTAACAGTTATAAAGGATGCCAAAATGCTTCCAGTTTTGAAAATCAGCTTACCACTTCGTTGCTTAAAACTACCACCTCACAGTTTTCAAAACGAATTTCAGTTGCCTCCTGCAATCAAATATTTGCCCACTTACTCATTTCCAATAAGTTAACGTCTCAATTTTCGATCAATATTTCCGTGACTTTTTAATTATTTATATTTTGGTCAGAATTCTTGCTTACCACAGTGTTGCAATAATATGTCTGTATATGCAGCGTGCAAATTACTTTATTGAACGATATTGTTGCACGAGCATGTAAGTATAGAGCTGTGTGTGTGTGTGTTTGTGCTCGCCATTTGGTGCAGGGTGTTGAGCGGTAGATTACACACATTAGTCGATATCGATATTTTGACAAATTTATGAGATAATTGCAAGCAGCAATTGTACCGAGTTCGGCGAAAAATACACGCGCGCCGATAAGCGTTACACACACACGCGTATGTGTGCCTATGTGCCGACAAATATTCGCGTCAATTTGTATGCAACGTGTACTCGCGCGCCCGCCGTAAACTGTGCGCGTCTGGTAGTGCCTTGTTAGTCACCCAGCAGCGTCACCGTCACCACCACCGTCGCACAATTCGGCTTCACCCATGTAAGCGGACATGTTGGCGATTCCGACGCAAAAAAACAAAAATCAAAATTATGAACAAAGCCTCGGCCTGCTGTAGTCGCAGTGGCTCCTTTCTTAAATTGACTTTTCGTGCTGCCATGCAGGTTTGCCGGGGCGCCTTATCGCCGCGCTGGTTTCCGCAATGCAGCTACCTAGTAATTTCGCGTAAGTGGGTCCGTACAACACTCCTGTCATACACAAATGGTTTCCTGCAGGAGCTCGACGCACATTTCGTATCGAAATATCGAACTCATAACTTCATCATTGCAGCCGCGTCACACCGCTTGGCCGCAGTTCTAGCCGACTTTTGTGGTATTTACTGGGTTAGGTGATGGCGTCGGTGGGTTTGTTTGCCGATTGAGTGGTAATTTTTCTGCGCAACTGTCAGTTCGGCCATAACTGATGGCTTTGTGGTAAGTAAAATAGACGCTTGCCGGATAAACTGTGACCATACGTACGATATATGGTTTTATTGTTGTGGCAGTTTCCGCACGTGTTGTTGATTTTATTGGGACGCGGAGATGCTTTGGCTGAGCTGACATATTGTCGGCTGCTGTGCACCAAATTATTGTGGAAGTTGGAAGTGCAAAGCATTACGCAACCGTGCGATAATGCTGAAATTGGCAACCGAACTCACATATTGTATTTATGTTGCAAGTTGTTGAATGCAATTTTTTTGTTATTGTGAAATATTGCTCCATCTTTGTGCTTCTGAATAGAAGAAACAACGCTAGCGCGAAGTACGGAAGCTACTTGAAGTACAGTTGTGAGTCATGGTATAAGGAAAACACAAGTATTTTAACGCCGAGAAAGTAAGACCTAATTACTGTATCTTCATAATTTAAAATTTGTAGACAATCTCATTAATATTGACCCATCAAAACCACCAAAAGAGTTGTAGGCCTTAAAATGTCACAACTTCAAAATTCCCTCTTTCTTCTCGCACCCTCTCTCGATTAACAAAATCTAACTTTCTACGAGTTTCTTTCCGTAAAGAAACATCACAAATGTCATCTGTTGGAATTTTCTGTTATTCAATTAGTAATTTTAGGCGCTTCGAATGGGCTTAGAACGTTTTGTAGATACAAAGGTTGCTTACGCTTTAATTATTAGGTTATCATAAAGAATATTATTACAATACTGTCTAGGTGTAATTTGGGATCAGAGATCTGTCGGAAAAACGTAACCGAATACCGGAAGGAAATCCAGTTGAAATATGGATACAAAAAGTTTATAGATGAATTTAAAGTTAGATGATTGGAGACTATTCGTACGGCATTCATATAGAAAGCACAAAATAGAACTTATACACATCAATTAACTTACAAACACTTAAATAAGACACATATTGCCTAAGTATTGAAGCAAATCATATTTTATAGCGAGCGATTGGGATCTTTACTACTACTTGAGCCGCCTGATTGTTTATATTCATAAATCAATCGCTGATAACTGCTAAATACAAACAAACATACAAATATTTATATAGAGGTGCGATTGTCTACGGCAATTCATGCTCACATTTGAGGCAGGCAAAATTAAAATCGAATCTTATTTTAATGGCCGATAAAACTTGATGAGAATGAGAAAAACATAATGGGGTTTCGCAAGTCCTTGTTTCTTTTTTTGTATATGGATTCGCATTTTCAGCGCTAAGAAGCAAGACTCAATGCGATACACGCACTTTCGGTACATTAATGACCCAAGGTGCTACGAATTTCTACACCCGACGACGACACGTCCCGGTATCTGTGTCGGCGATGGTAAATGACACCAACAACACTGTTTGCGACCGTGCCGAAATCAGGCTGCCACTTGCAAAAGTGTTGTTGTAGCGGTACAAAAGCAAATATCAAATAAAAAGAGGAAAAGAGGAAAAGAAGAAGAAGCAAACGGGCATCGCGGCGAAATAGCGGCAAACAATACAGCGTTCAGCGCCGAGGCATACGCACAAATGACAATAACAACAATGACGCCAATAAATGAATGTTTTTGTATTGCAGAAAAATAAAAATCTTTTTACGAGGCAGTTCGCAATTGGATTTTCGCAACACTGTTGCAGGCGTGCACAAAATTAATTGCTGATGAATGTCAATACGGCATGAAACACTACAACAGCTACAACACACTCAACTATATATATGTATGTATGTACGTGCTATAATAAACATGTATGCAAATGCACAAAGCTACAAGCGTATTTACATACGTATTTATCCATTAACGGAGACAGTAGTCAGTCAGCGCTTAAGCTTGGATACTTTGTTGTGCCGCCCAGCTGCGCTGAAATGGGTCATTTCAGGTGGAGATAAGCAAAGCTAACTACAATGTGGGCTATATTTTCACATACTGTGAGTGATTAGTTTTTCATTGTGGCTTATGACATTTCTTTCCACCAATATTCCTCCCGGCACTTGAAAGCAGCTTCAAGCAAAAGTGAAACTACAGACTTATCGATTGTTTTTTGATTATTTCCTACCCACTATATAAGTACCAGTTTCAAACCTTATATACGTATCAGTCACATTTCCCTGAATTATTATAAATGATCATAAAATAAAATGGTTACTACGGTTGTTCATTCTAGTCATGTTGTTTGATATAAACAACCATAAACTCGAATTAAAGTTACCTTATAAGGAAAACAGTTCTTTAATAGTTTTATGCTGACTGTATGGCAGCTATATGCTATGGTGGTTCGATCTGAACAATATGTTCGGACTGTAGCATTGTCTTGGACAATAATTCTTGCCATATTTTAAGAAGATATCTTTTCAAATAAAACTGTTTTCCATACAATAATCACAATGACTTGACTGCTATAGATCGGATTGTATATTAGTCATATCCTATAGTAGTCCGATATTGACAGTTTCGACAGATGAGCACCTTTTTGGAGAGAAAAGGGTGTGGGATTAGTTTGTGTATATACAGATAGATGGATTTGACTAAATCGGCTCGGCTCGTCAGGCGGTTCATTTGTATATATACTTTATAGGGGCTCCGACATTTTCTTCTAGTTTTTACAAGCTTCTTGGTAAACTTAATAAACCCTAAAGATTTTATAAAAAAAAATTACAAAGCTATTAAGCAACTGAAGCGCGATTTAAAATAAATTAGAGGAGCTTTATTGTATAATTGCTGTAAATGACTTCGAACATAACATAGAAACTATGCGAATAATGCTGAGGATAATTTTGGTTTTAATTCTAGGTATAAACCGCGCTTAATTCTAAAGAAAACATACTTTTACTATTTTACATTCTCTTAACTATCATCATTTACATTCTCTTAACTATCTTTTAAATAAATCTTTATAATTTTTCAAGTCTTTCTTATTCTATCTATCTTTTAATATCTTTTAAATAATTTTTTACCTTCTTTTAAGCCTTTAAGAAAAACATTCTCAGCAATCCTAAAAGCAGTTTTCAGACCTATCAAACAAAATCACTTAAGATCAGATTAAGCAGATCTTGTGTCAAATGTTCACCGGAGCTTTTTCGGAAGCTTTGATAGCAATCGAACTACAACAACTCATTACGAATCTGTCTTTGATCTGAACCGAAATTATAAACTTTTACACACGAAAGCCCATTTTTTCTAAGAAGCTGTTAGATAATTTAATACCGGTTTATACCGTTCTATACATAAAGTTTGAAAAATTTATATTTCTTCCCCAAAGTAGTATTTCATGAAATTCCTTCTCACGGAAATATTTTCATTAAGTTTAGCTCAGGCCACGTACTCTGATTAGCTTTTATTACTTATTCTTGTTAAGGACCTTTGGTATTTATTTAAGAGATTTAATGCTAGCGTAGTCGTAGGTAAAGTTAGTAATATAATAATATAAAAATTGGTCTGTTTATTACTTTTCTATCAAACTAAGAATTGAGTTGTAAAAGAAGAACGGACTCTACTAGTAGCTTTTAACAATCCAAAATATAATTTTTCCAACATTACTTTGCCCTGAAATTACTCTTTCCTCAACCATTTATTATATTATATTAAATTTGGATCCAGTGTTGATGCTGATTGACCGTCCATCGACCTGAAATACCGTAGCCGACCCGACCAATCCTCTTCAATTAACTACGTGTTTAAGCCACCTTGCAAGCTCACACACGCACACTTACACATACATACACAACATTTATTTGTTTTGATTCATTGCAACCCATTTTGCGCCTTTTGCAACATTTTAAGCGTCAATTGGTAATCACCACAATAACAATAACAACATGTTGAACTATAAAATAGCAACAATAAAGAATCAAGACAATAAGGCGTTCACTCGCGTCTAAGCAATTCAAAGTCATTGACAAAATATTTGAATAGATGCTTTGACAGTGTTCGGTGTAAGAGCGCTTTAGTGGCTTCTTCTGTGTAATCTGCTGCTGCTTCTTGACCCTCTCTTCGCACAGTCTTCTGCTGTTCCTTTACCGCGTTGGCATTAATGAAATATAACAAAAGCGGTCAGCGCGCAGTGTGCACACCCGCCGGCGTCCGCATCACCCCCACTGGGAGGTGTTCACATATCCACATATATATACATACATACATACATACATAGGCATATATAAGTCGTAAACTTAAAATGTTGCACACAACGAGGTGCTCATTAAAAACGCCATAAATGCAATAAACCGAAGAGCAAACATCGATTAAACATTATTTATGGGGCTTCACTTGGCAATGTTGTATTTTTGTTTTTGTAATTTTCTCTTTTTTCCGTTGTGTGCGCGCTGAGTGCTCGTCCAGCGATGCGCCGCCTCACCACCGCTGGCCACCCAACGCGCGTAGGTGCGCAGGGTATTAGGCATAAGCAAAGCCAACAGAAAGCGCGCTTAGACGAGCAATTTTGCACAGACACTTGCTGCACCGCGCGCAAACACTTATACACATTATATAGTATACACTACCCCTACTCCTCAAGCGCTTGCTTATTTGCATTTTCTATCTGTTTTTCGCCACTTTTCCACTGCAGGCCTAATCAAGTGCACATTTTGCTTGTAGTTTGTGGTTAAGTTTTGACTCGGTGCGCTACACTACATTGCTACTGCTTGACGTTGCGCCTAGGCTGCGCTGGGTTGGGTCAGCTTCTGTTGCTGTTGCTGTGCGACGCTGAGCTTTTAAGCCGCATTACAACAGCGTACAAGACAAGCGCGCTGCCGCCAGCCCGCGCCCGACCTCTAAATACACGGCGCTGCTTGATCGACACCTCGTGGCACATTAATAACACGCATACCCAGATATGTATGTACATATATGAGTAATCACGTATGTGGTAGCATTTATCTAATTGCCACTCAGAACCGCTAACCGTTGATTATTTCATTACGAACGAATTGATTTTCTAAATTGATTTCTTAACTGACACGTTTTTGCCAGCAGCGACATTAATCTGCATGCCTTCAATTACAGTGCAACGTCGGTGCAAAGAGTCATGTTATAAATGGATCGATATGACACAAATCTAACATTTGTATGTAGATTGACCGGAGAGGCGGTGCTGTGTGGGTTTGGCTGTTACTCTGGCTAAGCAGTTGGAGTTTGTTTACTCTACAAAATACTAACACGGCATAGCTTCTGGCTACTGAGCAATGTAAACAAGTTTAATGAATAGGTGGATACAATTTTCTGAGATCGTTGGCAGATGAAGGAAATAAGCAATATGCAGAGAGACTGCCTAGTACCGCGAGTCATACTATTGCAAAGTTATAATCTTGGAAAATTGTAATCAATACTTGTGTCTTCGCTCTCTATAGTCCTGGCTCCGTAAGGTGCAAGAGCAATCCGTGTAGACTGTTGCCTCATGGCTGCAAGAGAGGGAACTTATAGTGAATCACTTTGACATATTTAAATTATGTTTACACCACAGTTGGACCGGTTTATCAGGAAATGTGGCAGAAAGTGGCCGTCTGTATGATATGAAAATGTGTCCTTAGAGTTCGAAATTAAGTTTCGAACCTATCTCATTAGTACATAATGCCTTGTAAACGTTCAGAATAAATACTACCCATAAGTAAGGGTTAGATTAGGTTTAGTGGAGATCACGTCAATCTCACTTAACCAGTAGAAACACGGATGCTTTGTAATCCCTAAACTCCGAAGAATAAATCTAGAGAGAGGAATCATCTATTGACGTAGCGATTTTAGCCAGTCACAAATTTGTAGACGAAGCTATGGTTCACCGCATGTTATGCGTTCAAAATGTTTCAACCTCAGTCTAACAAAAGCGTCGGATGTTTTTTTCGTGCCCCTAATAATCTTGTTTGCTATTGAGCCGAGCATCTACTCTTTTAAGTCCAGTGCTTACTTTTGTTATTGTACGTGGTTTCTATTGTTGTTGTAATGGGCATAATATATTTTTTACCGAGGTAACAGTTTTTGATCATACAAATATTAAAGTTTACTTAACTGTGAGCACCGAAAAACTCTTCAACATTTCATATATTCTACATAAGATTACTTCACAGAAATAAGCAGACAAATTTTTTATTGCCCATTCATAGGAAGTCGTTCGATTATGATTTTTTATTTTAATCTACATGCCGCAATATCTCGTGTTTCAATCGGACACGAGCTTTTATGTCATGAGCGGCACCATCGTAACTACAACTGGTTTTGGTACCTTGTTAACATTTATCCTTTGGTAGTCAGCAAGAATTCTCGAGAAACAAACACATTTATAGAGAATACAGGGTATTCACTTCCAATTTTATAACTATCGGGAGTACTTTCGTCATCCCCAAAGCGATTGAAAAGCATGCTTCGATCGCCTATATTCTCCTATTACTGATATAAGAGCTACAACTCCAGTGAAATATAAGACAAAACCTATACTTTTGATCTTCGAACAGAAATGAGATTTGATTCGATTTTTTAAAATTGCTTTATTTTTATAAAAATTCGATAACCCAATTTGTCGACTTAACTCAACACTTTTAGATATTTATTTATACTGACTCTACAGTGTCTTGCTTATGTTTCGCATAGCCAATTGAAGTTGCACTATGATCTTAACTAGCTGGTATGCTTCGAAGAATCAGATTCATGAATATATGTATATCTAATATTTATTCGCAAACCCCTTCCCTCATATTTTTTCAGCAGCAAGACACGCAGTAAATGCCGTTATAAACCGTTTGTGTTAACGAAATTTTGCGATAATTGCATTTAACTGACCTTTAGACCGGCTCACTGTAGCATATGTGATTTATAGTGCAGTGTCATTAAGATTCTAAGATATCATCATCGGCTCCATAAAAAATATTGATTGGAAGGATTTTTAAGCAAATAATAACACTGGTTTCAATATGAGTATTTATTTTAATTTCAGGTCGGCAAACACAGATCAGACGAAGTTGAGTTTCCATAATACGAACAGAAGAACCTTTGAAAGCTCAATTTTCAGCTGAAGATCAAGTTTTGAAAAGAAGTTTTGAGAATAATTTGACTTTAATTTAATTGGTATCTCGATCTTTGCGGTGTTGTTAATTTAGAACATCCAAAAAAGTCTATTCAAAGAAAAAAAAAGACAACGCAAAACCTCTTTGCCGGAGAGGCCTCTCTTTAAATATAATGGTACCACTTGATAATGCAATGAAATGCTTAAAATGCTAAATAAACCGTAGGCAATTGAAAATGGGCCGACAATTACGCTTTTAATATACAAAAATTATAACCGTTTTATGCGGCATTGTGGTTTTGCCAATTTCACTATTCAGTTGTTGCACTTATTGTTGGTTGGCTAGCTGTCGACTGACGGCTATTCGCACCACTCAAACAGCCAACCACATCAGTTAACGCTACATGCAACATCAACAACAACAATAACAAAAACAACAAATCCTTTAGCAACAATAATAACACCAATAATAACATGAGTAACAATAATATAAAACACAACAACAACAACAACCTATTTTGCAACACCAACAACAATATTAAGTAAAAAACGCTATAAATGCATTTTTTGTTCATAAACGTCTTTAAACGGCTGTTTGGGCCGTCTTTTGTTAGCCCTTCTTGTTTTGTTTTTTTTGTCGTTTTTTTATCCCTTTCGTTTTGGTTATTTATTAATTTCATTATTGTTGCACACACAAAAATTGTGAAAAGCGGAAACGCAAGAACAGACACAATGGCTGGCAGGAGCGCCTCCAACAGATGACGTTTAAATATTGCAATGCGAAGGGTGAAAAATGCAACAACAACAATGAGTTTTAGTAAAAATAAAAAGAAAGAAAATAAAATTTGTTGTGGTTAAAAAATTGTTTGCAACACATATGTAGCTATGTATATATAATATGTATATGCATATAAACGCCTTTTTTTATAGCAGCTTATACCGCTAAGTATATAAATGTGTATGTAAATATAAGTGTTGCCATTATTATGATTGTGTTTGTGAGTAATTTGGTGAAACCGCGTTTACCATCACCCAGCGCTGGCAGGCCGTGTGTCAGGAAGTTAATGCCGATCAGCCAACCAGTGGGCAAGTAGCCAAGCAGAAAACCACATTTCGCTTGCACTGCAGTTCCGCTGCAGTTGGCTTATGACTGCACCATATAGTCGTATGTTTGTATATATGTATGTATTTAAATGCGCCCAATCGCATACACAATGACGTGTAAATTAGCAATGAGGGCAAATTAGGGCTGTATTTTTGACTTCCTATCGCTCTGGTACAGCAAAGTTCATGGGAATAGAAACGAATATGCCAAGAACATAATTTCAGACAGTCAAATTCATTTTAAGCATATAGTCAATTAAGCCATTAGCAAATATTTTCTCTATTAAGCGTTAGTTGAATATTCTTAAATAAGCTTAATTTACAAAAATGCATAGATTAGAAGTTTCAGATCTCTTGCCTTAATTTTTCCAATTACAAATTGTGTTCCCTAATGTTAATTGACTCAATTAACTTGTTGTTTGAGATACTTATCAATTCATATCAAATTAAATGTCATTCAGGGCTCATAAGTTCTACAAACAACCGTCCTTAATTTAGTCTATTAGCAAATTGTCTACACTACTAATTGACTTAATTAAAGAGTTATGTAAAATTCATTTTAATTGATATTAAACTAAATAAATTAATAAAAATGTATTCAATTAACATGCTATCTGAAATGGCTGAAATTTAAATTTAATTAAATTTCAATTTAGTGAAACGTATTATGAATACAATACAATACTCTGAAGAGGAATCACAAAATTACTCTAATATAGTGTTGATGATGGACAGATCATAAAATATAGTTCATTTATACCTATTTTCTACTAATCCTTGGAAGAATCAATTGAACGGATGTTATTTTGAGCTGGACTTATACTCCTGGGTGGTTTTAATGTAGAATAGTTTTGAGGACTTGACCTATGCAAATCCATTAAGAAAACTAAAGTTAGGTTGTTCTCATTTTTTTCTTTAGATGTATGGTAGTTAACTGTTCGACAGTTTCGATATTGCTAATTTACTATATATCAAGACCTAGCCTGTTGTGTAATGAATGAATCTGGTATCTGTGACCCATATTTTTACGTGAATTTCGGCAAAAAAAAATGAATTTTCTAAATAACTATATGATAATATATAAAAAATAATATAAAAGAATGTTACTTATTGACGGGGATTATTGAGACTCAGCATCCTCATCGCCGGATTAAAAACTCTCCATTTGCTTTGGTTTCAAGTCTTTGGATGGTTTTCTGGTATTAGCTAATTATTTTTGTAAAAATTTCTTCTTGACCTCAAAATTTTCTTACTCACTTGATACTTTTGGCTCATCCGTATTGTAGTACGTACTTCACGAGCTTATTTAACGAAAAATATATGTATACATACATATATACCATCACTTTTCCTCCTGCTCTACCAAAATGCACATCCAAAGCGCCTATTCAACAACTGCAAAGCCAAAGAGCCCCTTTCGCAAATTTTTCACAGATCTGCCGGTGTACGAGCGCAGAAAAAGCAAATAACTGTGGTAGCCGCTGCAATATTTAGCAGCAAAAACAACAGGAAGGCAGGTAAGCAGAAGCAGGCAGTCAGTTGATGTCCGCAACGTCACTTAATGTGCAACCGCACACACATCACCACGCAGCGCACCGCACCGCGCTCGTTATCCCCTCTCTGCTGCCGTTCTCAGACATGGTGGACGTCCTACTCGATTATGACAGTTTGCAAGTGTTTATTTGATTATTTATTACCGTATTTTGGATTCATAAATAACATAGCAAATTACCACAGCAGTAGACTTCGCTGGGCTCCCCTCTACTAGAATCCTCACTGCTCCTGTTTTCGCCGTCATAATAAGCGTCACATCGGCGGAGCGTGTGGAACATCAGAGTTCAGGAACTGTTTACCTCTGTTTAACCCTAATTTCGGTTGGTGAGATGTAGTAATTTTACTATTACTCATTTGGTGTGGTCATTTTTGTTTTTGTTGGACTCTTAGTAGTACGTAAAATATTTCGGTGGTTTTGTGAAAGGAAGAATTTAATTTAAAGAAAAGCGGTTGTATGTTTTGTAGAAGTAGAAAAAATAATTACATTTTTTTGGAATGAATTATAGAAGTTTATAACTAAAATTAAATTATATAAGTCACACACAGCACTTTCTTATTTACTGTCTCGCTTTACTGAAACTCACTTCCCATATGTTCTCCCCCTACTTCAGCCATAGAGCTAAACTAGCTGTAATCGAAATCACGTTAGTAGATTTTTAATTTGCTCTAGAAGCTTAGACTATATAAGTGGTATAACTTTACCAACCTTAGTTTCTCAATTTGAAATAGCACTACTGGGACATTTCACACTATATGAGATCCCTTTTTTTATTTCCGAAGCTCGTCCGATAGAAAGATCTCATGCCGATCTTTATTACTTCTCTTTCCTTTAGCAAAAATGACGTGTCATTAGTAAATAGTATTAATAGTGCAGTACTGACTGCAAAGCCACGACCAAAAAAAAAAAAACTGTCTTACATATTGAGACAACCATTTTTGCTATAGCTCTCTATTTTTAAGATTAAAGTACTAAGAAGCATGACATTTTAAAGAAAACCGTAAATACGAAGCGCTTCTCGGTTCCATTGAATATATTAGGTTTTGGTTTCTAAAGAATAATTGTGTAACAACTTTTCTGACGCTCCTTATCTATAGCACAACTTTTGGTCAACACAATGAACATACTATTGGAAACCCTATTACCAATCTTGAGACCCAGCATTAATTATTGGATAATATTCGACCGAATAGACCACGTCCAGTACGCAATGAAGAAAATATAGTGGTCGTTGCCGAAATTAAACACGAAAACCGTAGAGTCGATTCGGCGCCGTTCGCAGCAACTTCAACTGACGTATGGAACGATTTGACGCATTTTACGTCGAGATCTTAAAGTGAAAGCGTACAAAATACAGCTTGTGCAAGGACTGAAGCCGCTCAACCCTCCCAACCGACATTGCTTCGCTCTATGGGCTCTTGAAAAGTTAAAAGAAAAATGTAATTAAATTTTAGTTTCCTGTGTTTTTTTTCTTTAAAAAAAGTGGGGCACACCGCAATGGTTCATCCTGTATAATATTATAGTTTTATAATATTAAAATTTAATTTGTTGTAGTTTATAAATATTTACCCTAAACAAGTAGGGAAGGGCTAAGTTCGAATGTAACCGAACATTTTATACTGTCGCAAAGTCAAATGGTATACTTGTTTTAGATTTCTTTGTGGATCTTGCCGCCTTGTCCTATGTTGACCCGATTTCACCCATTTTCACACTGTAGGTAGAGGTGCTAAAAACATTTGCTTTCAGTGAATTTTGTTATTATGGCTTTAGCAGTTTAGGAGATATGCACATTAAACCTATTAGGCGGGAGCACGTACCCTTAAAAAAAAAAACTTTTAACCACAGATGCCTCTCCTTAATGTGATCCTGTGTACCAAATAAGAGTCTTGTATTTTATTGCGGAGCTTAGTTATGTCAATTTATTTGTTTTTGATTAATGGCGTTTTGTGTGCACGGCAGTGGTCCGATTACGCCCATCTGCAATACCAACCGTCTTACGATACCAAGAAACATGTGTATCAGGTTTGATAAAGATATCTTAATTTTTACTCAAGTTACAGCTTACACGGACGGACAGACAGTCACCCGGATTTCAACTCGTCTCTTCATCCTGATCATTTATATATATATAACTCTATATCTAACTCGATTAGTTTTAAGTGATACAAACAACCGTTAGGTGAACAAAACTATTATACTCTGTAGCAACAAGTTTCGAGAGTATAAAAAGGAGTGCATGGGTTTTTCCCCTCGTCAACATATGCACGTGTATGTCATAGACTATACAACCTCGAGAAAAAATATAGTTTTTAACTTCCTAATTTCCATAGTCATAACAATATTTTATGGGCGTTGAAGATCTGTCTAAGTGTCTTGGAAATTATACGAATTAAATAATATCCTTGATGTATGTCACTTGAAGGAAAGCATGTTGTCGTTGAAGACTTTTTTTTAAAACTCCAATAATGACCACAAACAATTTTTTTATGTCGATAACTTTTAATTGACCCGAAAGAGGACTCTCCACAGCTTCTAGAACACTTATCAAAAATTGTTTACGAAATAAAAATTATAACTTGAAATTTACTTTAAAAGTAAGTAAATGTTAAAAAAAAAATTTTCAAAAATGTTCTTTTTTAATAATCTACAAATTTTATCCTCAGGCTAAGCAAGGTATGTATCTCACGTTGCAAGGTAGAATAACTTTTTAAAGCACCTTGGACAATATTAGCAAGTACTATTTAATTCATATGGGCATTGAATGAATTATAAATATGTAATTGCTCTGGAGAATATTTATAAATATTTCTCCATGGACGTCCTCAAAACTTGCACTCGATCCCTGTTTCAATGAACATCTGAAAGTTTTTGGTACCAATAGAACTTCCCAAGTAAGAAAACTTTCAAGCATATTACTACCATGAAAAATTTTGTTTAGTCACTGTTTGATATTACGCTTGTATCCTAATTCGTTATGGATATTTATATATAAAATTTATTTTCTTCATGCTCGAACATATTTACAGAGAGTGGTAGATTAGTGGTTGTCGAAATACCATAGAGTATCTTCTCCGGTATATCCAAATACGGTAAAAATAAATACATCATAAAATTTAGATGATCCTTCAATCCAGCACAACAAAATATTTCAACAACTTATTTCAACGAAATTACTTTCACTGGATGATTAGTAGTTTGGTCTAAGCAAATGGGAGTGTCTTTTGTGAATTTCTAATAATGTGAACACCTTAAACCTGTGTCAAATGTAAAATATTTATACATTAAATGTTTGCTAGAATGTCTTTATTTGTGGCTACTTTCACCTCTCCTTCTCTAGGTTTTCACTTAACACGTGTCAACTCTTGTAAAATCACAACGAAAATGATAGTGAACACACCTATAATAAGTTATATAATTAAATAATAATTGGATGTGAGAATTTCAGTAAGTAAATATTTATGAGTGGTGACACTGAGAAGAGGCAACAAAAGTAAATCTACTTACTTGGTGGTTGGAGGTGTAAAGGCTGTTTGGTTGTATATAATGTTGGTTTAAAGGAACGAACAATAAGATAACATAGATTAATGGCGCTATTTAATAAATATTTTTATTGAGTTGAAGTTGAACTGATTCCTTCTGAAATTGTTACGAAGAGCATCGAATATATTTCTTGAATATAGAAGCGAGAACTTCACTTGACTCTTTATAAAAGTACTAAATTCTAGAATCTTCAACTGATGCTGCTTTCTGAAACTCCTAGATTTTGCTGGGTAACTGAGATAAGACCAATGACCTCGAAATAAATTTTTTGTCAACTTGAATTATACTGTTGCGCAAAAGTTATCAGGAGCAATTAATGTTTAGATCTTAAGGTAAAAGCTAAAAGTTGGCTTACCTCAAATGTTTTGAAGAATTGTGGCATAATACGCAGATATGGTAAACGACCGCAATGGAATAATACGTTCTAGTAAATACAAAAGAAGTACCAATAATTTCCGCTATTATATTATTTGCTTCTAAAAGTAAATTAATAAATCTTAATTCTTATTAGTTATAGTCTATAGATGATGAGTTGTGAAGTATAAAATGTATGACGTAAAATCTTTGAGGTTAAAGGCGTGTTATTGTCGATCTTGAAGCTTAACGACCATATACAAGTATAACTTCCATACCAGCTTCGCTTACCTGAACTCTGTAAAACTCTTCAAGCTTAACCAACAATTAACTACTTAATTTAACTTCGGTTCTTGGATATGAGCAATGCCATAATGTTCTAATCAAGAGCCCTTCACGGAAGCACCGTACGTCGAATAGATTAAGCTGCGAAAGTTTTCGAGTCAAAAATGAACAATTTAAGATTCTCAACTTTTATGCAAGGATTAAATTTAGTAGAGGCTCAAACCTAAGAAACACCCCAAGGTACGCAATTATCCTTAAATATTTGTTTTGATTAGTCGATATAAATTAAACGAAATCACTCATAACTCAAGAACGAATGGACCGATTTTTATAATATCTAATGTATTGAATTCATCTTCCCTCAGAATAACTATGGAAATATCGAAAAATTCAAACAAAAAATAACAAAATATATCTAGAAATATAGCAAATATTTTAACGCAAATTTCAACACAAAAAAAAATAGAAATTTGCCAGCAACTCACAAATCGATTAGTCTTAAACATTCCTTTATTAGACGTTACGAAACTCGCTACGCTAGCTGTTATATTATATATTATACGGTATACATATATCAAAGGCCTTCGTCAGTCATTTCCACGTTCTTGCTTGACTGATCGCGGGCGTACAATGAACCGCACCAAAAACGGCGTTTCCACATTTTCGAAACTTTCAAATATTTTATTTTTTAACTGTTTCTACATTTCACCATTGATTTCCAACCAATTTTTTACGCTAAACCATGATTATCACTTAAAGTTCTAGAAAGCATTCGTATTTTAATGATAGCTCTGGACTGGAGAGCAGCGCGGTCAGTGGCTGTGTATGTGCACATCTGAAAGTAAAAAAAGAGTATATATGTGTGTGTACGAGGTATGGGTGTAACGTAGTTATACGAATTATACAAAATAAATATCATGCCATCTAAATGTTTTGGTGGCACAAAGTCAGTTGAGTATATCCCTAAAAGGGTTAAACCACCAATTTGCTTAATTTCCCGCAATGCTGGTAAGTGGCATACACACTTACATACATATAGGTGAATATATGGAGTACATATATATATACATATATAAATATATAAATATATATATATATATGTATGTATAGAGATATATTCAGAAAACTCAACATACACATTCAATTTGAAAAAGTCAATAAAAATTTTGATGGGAAAGTAGTATTTACTTCAAAAATGGTCACAACAAATCTGTCTGTGTTGCATATATATAATATATAAGAATACATACATACACAAGTATCTACACTTGTAGTTCAATGCATAATTATCTAGCTATCAGCTCAATGAGACGTGTATTGAGCAAATAAATACATGCCTTTCGATTCTACAATTGTCTGGGAGTCAAAACAACCTTATGACTAACTTTCCTTCACAGACACAAACAAAGATATATACATATAAGTAATCATATGCATGCATAATCTTGTGCACGTAATACACATATGCAAATAATTGCTAGTTACAGAAGAGAAGGCATAAAAGTTTAATTTTAGGGTGTCTTCTGTCTCTGATAGCCTGAAATTAAGGTAGATTACCCTGCACTCAGGCGCTTGCGGTTTACTTCGGTAGCAAGTCATTCATATAAATAAATAAATATGAGCGCAAGGCATTTATTTAAATATTTATTTAAATTTGTGAATTACCCATGACGTAAGTAAGGCAATTAATGTGGAGAATATGACCGGTAGTTTTCATATGTTTTTGAGGCTAAGGAAGTTGGTGAATAGAGGTGTATTTATTATGGTTCAATACTCCCTAGCATATGTTTATTATATATTTGTACATATATTTTTTAATTTACATACTATACCTTGCATACTTTGCGATCCTTTGCCCTTGGGTTGAGTACTAGGTTCTCCTGCGTAGACTTTAAATTTGTAGTAGCGAACATTTGTGGGATAATTTCAAAAGAGGCACACTACAATGGGTACTTAAAAGATAAAAAAACATAAAATTATTCCTAATTTATCTCAATTTTGCTTACAGTTTAAGATTCTTTCATGATGGATATTTTCGATTAGTCATGCGTTTAAAAACAGCGAATCTCTGGAACGAATAAGTTTCATAAACAATTTTAATAATCTACAATGTTTCTTCGGTAATACACCCGTATTCAAATTATTAGCTCAAGGTGGCTATAACGTTTCTATATCCATCTATTATTGAGGGATGATAAAAGACTAGACGCTCCTAAACCAAGTTGTTTAGGTTATAAAATAAATTGTCTGTGGACCAAACCAAAGAACAGGTTTACTGCCGAAGGTCCATAGCTCGAAAATGTTGAAGATTTGATCGTGAAAAACCGGAAAAAGCTAAAAATATAGCTTTGTTAGACTCTCTTCAGGCCCACTTTTTTACATAATGTATGGAGACACCACAATCCTAAGAAATCTGGAAAAATAAAAATCTAGTTTTATTCATATCCGTTTTGCTATATGATGGTAGATATATACGGAATGTGTTCAAACAAATAACGGTAATTTTCGGTTTTTTAAAAAATATTTATTCATTCGTCTACTTTAATGTTGTCGCCTACAAAATAGTCTTTATTCGATATTATGCAATTATGCTTATCAAGCTCGAATTTTAGAATAGCCTTAGCTTTTTCAGCGATTTTGTTTTTTCTTGTAAAACGACGGGGCTTTAAGTTTTTATTTTTATTTTTGGAAATAGAAAAAAGTCCCACGGAGCCATGTCTGGCTAATATGAAGGCGGGGGCATCGTTACAGTATTGTTTTTGGCTAAGAATTCACGAAGAAGCAACGAAGTTTGAACTTTTAACAAACGCAAATCGCCAAGCCTAAAAACACGTCTAACCTTAGCGACTGCTACAGACAAAGTAAACAATGGATACAGCTGACAATTTGACTCCCCAAACCCGCTAAATTTTAATTTCCAAAAATCCTGTTGTTTTCTTACACACTTCGTATATTGTAGTTCTAAACAATACTAACCATTTGTAAGTAGTCCGTATAGACGATGAATGCAATGGAAAAATCCGCAATTGTCCAGTTACTGACGAAAACATCAGATAACCCTTAAATTGATTTTAGTTGACTGTAATGAAATTAGTCGAGTTAATTGGCGCTATAAAAATATCATAATGGTGTTTGAACATATTATTCATGAATATTTGCATACGCGTATTTGAAAGCTTTGTACCAAAAGAGTGACGGCGTGCTCACAAGCGACTGAATCACAAATAAATAAAAATGAAGGCAAATTGTATAAATAGTACATCCCGATAATTGTCTGATCTAACTCCCAGGAATAATTTTCTGTTCTTAAGAGATTGGTCGCTGAAATCTTTATTTAGTAAGAGACTGTAATCTGTAAAAAAAAGGTTAACGAATGGTATGATGAAAAATAGGGGTTTTCTTGAAAACAATTTGAACAGTTAGGGCTTTTGAAAAACATTGAAAAACTTATTGCTTCAGTTTGAAAAACATGAAATGTGCTCTCTTATCTAATTGAAACTAAAATTCCTACAAGATATCATATATTTTCAATTCAGTATCTTTTTGCCGTTTGGAGTTTTTTACCTGCAACAACTTACGAGGACAATACTCGATCTGGAAACTGCAAACTTTTCTTATAGAAGCAATATATAATAGTACGATGCTATGGTTACGGTATCTCAAAAGTTGAACGGCTTGATTCAGTGTCAATGATCATAACGAGATCACAACAATTCATAATAAAGTCTGCCGGCGCTGGTGCCACAATTCTAAATAGGAAATTTATCCTCTTTGAATACCTTTATTACCGAAGAAATTTACAATCTAATTTCCATAGCTTTAAAAGCTATTACTATTGAGTCGAACGCACGCTAATTTAATGATCAATCAGCTATCTATCAACTGATTTACAACAAACGGGTGTACATTAAACGCTGGTTTATAGCACATATAAATTATCTGAATAATCTTATGGCATAATAATCTATTGAACTTTGCGAAATTTCCTTCTGCTCTTGAATACATACAAATAATGAAAGACTATACACAACTGATGAGCTAAACCATCATTGCAGAGCATTTTTGAATTATTATCACCGGCGTTGTGGCACAAAAAGATCACCGCACATTTAGCCATGTTCAGCGATAATATGCGTAATAAACATTTATAAAGACGTCAAAACAACAGAAAACAGAGCGATAGTCGCGGGAATGAAGTTAGCGGCAAACAAATGGAAAGAAGGACATGCGCTGACTGTGACAGAGACTATGACAAAGCGAGGCAGGAAGTGGCGCGCATATACACACAAGCTTTTGTACAACTATTTATATGTATGTATGTATGCGTTTATATATGGAATTACTGCGTGCGCGGCCAAGCTATAAAATTTATAATGACATTAAGCAGAAAAATGTCAGAGCGCATGCGAATCGATTTGAGGAACAACCGCGGCATATTTACCTAGCGCGGTGAGCAGTTGTGAGTTTCTTGATTGCTGCTCGGTTGCTATCATGGCTTCCTTGAGAATTGCAGAAACGTACGGTGTGCATTTAATTGAATTAAAATGTTTTTCTGTGAGACACTTCGCTTGGTTGACGGTGAGCGAAGGTTACGGTGGCGAACCCTCACCGCGGCGCTGAGTTTATTTTGCGCGTAGCCATGCGTATTGCATATCTTTGATCAGTCAAACCAATTATTTGCGAAATTTTGTCACATAAATAACTAGAACGACGATAAATGAGCGCGTGTATGAGTAGGCGCTACAACAACTAGAGCGCAGTATTGCGGTATAGCGCATTGAAGGGTCAACATGACAGCCACTTGTATACGTCACACTTTACGAGCATTGCAATGTTTCACCTGTCCGTCGCAGCGATGACGAACTACACCACCACCAAGCGCAGCGCACGGTAGCAGTTTGATGTGAAGGATGCGCACATGACAGCGGAAGACTGGGGCGGCTAATACTCGTATGTATGTATATGGTATATATGAATGACAAAGGCGCTATCGAAGCTTCTACGAGCCAGGCATGTATAGCAAGGAAAGTAAAGCAAATATTCAATGCTAACAGAGCAGCACAACCGCGGTCATATTTTGTTTACCGCGCGGCACGGCGCAGACTTCATGCTGTCGCAATGACATTTGTTGCGCGCAATAACTGTTAACGAACAAGGGTGATGAAAGCTCACATGACTGCTGCAGTTCTAGCGAAACTCCGCCAACTAACTGCTTACGCGTTTACTTTTTCACTTCCGTACTGTCCGCCTACAGTTTCTGCACAACGCGTGGGCACACACACACGCGCACATCTATTTGCTGCATGCAGAGCAAGAGGTGTTAATTGAATTCGCTTTGCATAAATTACGCGCGTGCATAATCACTCAGCGTAGTCAGCTGATCGCTTGCCAGATCGTCTCCAGCGCTCGTTAACAGAGACCACCTGTGCCTCGGCTAGCGAATTCCGCCAAGGATAATGGCATGCAAACGCCACTTAACCGCCGCATGCCGTGCATTCAGAAAGGGAATTGACTCAAACACACACAAAGAATTTCACGTGTGTGCGTTGCAGCACGTAGTTTCGTTTGTAACTGCTTGTCGAGCAAATAAAAATGCATTGTCAACATGACATGTCAACAGCGATATTTATCACGATTTGCATTTTGACCGACACTAGTGCGCTGAAAGAGGCCAATTCGTTTGGCAACTAAGTCGTACTATGTGTTCGGTACACGTGTACTGACAGCTACATTTTGCATAAATTGTGATAGTGTTGCAAGGGGGCACATGGAGGTGCACAGGCGCGGTTGCTGCAGGACGTTGGCTCTTAATAAAGTTCAATACTTTGTAGTGCATAAATATATTGCTAACAGTTGGGCATAACTATCTACGGTTTATGTGAAATAAGCAATTTGTTGCAACATGCAATAATGTGCATGTGTGCAAAATTGCATGTTTAGAATTCTGTATATTACAGAGACTTTTTTAAGCTTTAATTAAAAAGATTAGTCCAGATGCAGAACCAAAATGCTCCAGTAAAGCTTTCTTTCTCTCTCTCTCAGAGATCAAAGCTGATGAACTAATTGAAAGTAAACAGTCTTGCCATATTTGGCTGGAATGAATTTAAGCAAATCTGAAAAGGCAGTTGCTACAAAAAGCATCCCCGTAAAAACCAATGTTCCTACTAACACTAATATCGGTAGTTGATTTTATGCGTTTATAGAACTAACATAAAATAACTGTCTCTATATGTATTTGTTTGAAGAACTTATGCCTAGTATGACATAAAGAGCATCGATGTCTTGAAATGAGTGGATACTTCATTTAAATCTGTAGGGAAAACGGGGCACTAAGCTTTCACGAGTCAATTAGATATAAAAAGGTGAAGATATAGTTGGATTACGGCTTGAGCTACGTGTATCCAAAGACTTAGCGAAAAGTTCAAAGATTATAATTTATATGTTCTCAGCCCAATCTACAAGAAAAATTATTTCTCAGTCACGGGATTTGCCAAAGCTACTGCATATACTTCGAAAAGAAAGCGTTACTCGTTTCTAAAATAGACTTGTAGGCTTAAAATTGGATATGGTTTTGGAAAAAGCATTTTTGAAACTCATTTTCTTGCCCTACAGGAATTCTAACCTACTACCTTCACAAAATTGTGGGAAATGTAATCAAAATCCAATAATATATAACAAGACATTTTATCTTCTGAAGTCATGCTGTAAAAATACTTGCGTAAGTTTCTCCCCATGTCTCTCTAGATAGACAAATATAGTGTGTTTATCATTCTTTTGCCATCATTTCTACACAACTCTTCTAGATGGCTTCTCGAACCCCACCGAAAAGACAGATATCAAAAGCTCTGACGTCAATAAAATAAGACCACTCCAATTTTATAATTTGAACTGAGCATATCAAATATGCCAAAAGTTTGTAACACCCAGAGGCAACCTCAAAGACCCGATAAAATATACATATACGCGTATGTATATAAATGGTCAGCAAGACGAACTGAGTTGATTTAAACATGTGTGCATCCGTCTGTCTGTATTTACGCGAACTAGTCACTCAGATTTTAAGCTATCGATCTGAAATTTTGCACCTGTCCTGCCTCACTAAGAAGCTGCTCATTTGCCGGAACGGCCGATATCGGACTATTATAGCATATAGCTGCCATACAAACTGAACAATCGGAATCAAGTACTTGTATGGAAAACTTTTTTATTTGACAAAGATATTTTCACGAAATTTCGAAAGGATTATTGCCCAAAACACTGCTACAATATCCGAAACAATTCTACCGATCGGGTGATTATGCTTGTACCATAAAGCTGCCAAACAAACTAAACAATCAAAATCAAGTTTTGTAAGGAGCACTTTTTTATTTGACAATATGCCTCCAAGAAATTTGGCATGGATTATTGTCAAAGCCAACGAATCGAACCACCATAGCATGCTTGCTGTTTCATTTATTATTGGAAGAAGAACTCTATATGAGAGCCATATAAGATTTCGAAATTATCTGAGCTAGTCGTGCTGAAAGTGTTCAAAATACTGTAGATCTTTTTACTATATATAAATTTTTCTGGATATAATAATTTGAAGCCATTTTCCAACAGATGGCAACCTTTTAAAAAAGCTATCCTTTTTTGAAGAAAACAATCAAACTATAAAAACAAACTAATTAAAAGTGCAAACAGGTTAGGCTTCACCTATAAACCTACAGCGATCGTGACGGATTTGTGTTACGTTGCATCTCTTGATTCTGTTGTCACACTGAAGAAAAATTCAAAATTTACTAACTTACTCTATTAAAAGGTTGTCCCAAAAGTTTCTATAATGGCATATGGCAACACTAAAGTGGACATTGAATCTAGATTTCGCCAAATGTTCACACACTTAGCGCCGCAGGTAGTCGAAAAACAAAACTAGCTGAAAAGTGAAACACTAGAAAATATTTAAGAAAGCAACAACAAATAAACACAACAAAAACAAAATTCAAAACGAAAGGTCAGTAAAAACTTTATCCACCGAATCTCCCATCAAATCGACCGTAAACTGTGTGACAATCTTGTCATTTGGGCAGATCTGCTTTGAGAGCAACGCAGATCCCTTTTTTTCGGGAGCGAAACGAAATACGATTTTAGCTTTAAATCTAGCTTAATTGGATTACCGCTACGATACAATGAGCGCGTTCACCAAATAACGTATCAATATGTCAGCTTTTAAGGATAAAGATAGATCAAAGCCAACAACAAAGCAATTCAAAATTCTACCCACAAATGTCAATGAAAACGGCTGAGTTGTGTGACGGTTTTCAACTTTTCAGACGTAAAATCGGGTAAATGAAATTACAAAGGGCGCTAATAGAGCTAAAGATGAATGACGCTGGTGAATGATTCGCTGCCGTTAAATCAATACTCATGAGAAAGTTTTCGAATTACGCACTGATCATAAAACGGATCACACAAAATGATGGACAAAGCTTATCGCAAAAGTTCAGAGTAAAAGCAGGTCGATTGTGATTACGTTGATACGGGTATTGATTTGAAAATTGAACTGTACACAAACTTATGCGGTCCGTCTTCTCAATTGTGCAGTGACTGTATGTGCTTGGGGCTGTGAAATTCGGTAAGGATGAGAAAATTATTCAGTTTTGAAGATCATGTCAAGTAGAGCAAATGGAAGTTATGGTTATCTCTTGCTTGTATAACATGAATTAAACTGAATTTAGCGCAATTTTATCTCGCTAGGCTTTGTATAAGAAGAGTTTAGTTATATAACACTGAACTTAAACTAACCGATTTCCATAAAACAACATATTTCAGACTTCCAACTGTTCTATGAACGAATATCAATCTAGAACCGTGCGCAGCTCCGTCGACGTTTTGAATCATGTTTTTTAACTGCAAATGACTTGTCCCACTTATTCTCAAAATCCGATTTGAGTAGGACCAAGCGGGTAAATAATCATTGAGTTTAAGTATGGTAGAAACGTTTTTGAAAACATTTACTTCTTGTAGAAGCTTTACAAAAGGGATCAATTCAGTGGACAATTCAGTCATAATTCACGATTATATCGGAAAGAATAATATTTGAAATTAAGATACTGGGTCCACAAAAGCGTCAATGGTTTTTTTAGAACCTATAATTTGAGCTATAGTAATCACAACTACAGTAGAGTGGAAGTTTCTCAGTTACAGGCGATATCTTCCCATTTGTAGATAGCTTTAAACTAGTATGTAGGCGATCCATAATTGAGATTACTTGTGTAGAAAGCTTGAGTTTCGACAATTTTAACATTACGATAACCCGCATGTCGACAGTGACGGTAAGGACCTTACACCTTTAGACGCAGATAAAAACGTAAAACTTCAAGCATATGCTGATGTCGAATGTAATATATTGCTTCGACCGAGATTACTCGTTTTTTCTCGATTAAATTAATTAGGGGAAGTAGCTATAAATAAATGGTTTTTACATGTATACAGAAGCGTTGAGTGTCTTAGGTTAGGTTAGTTAGGTTCAATGGCTGAACCTCAAAATGTTGGTTGCATGAAGGCGGCATAAACAGTAAGGAAGTTTTGAAATGTTTAATTTTGTCTTACAGTTATTATAACTGGAATCCGATAAGATTCTCAACACTTACCGCTTGAACATAGAACGGGCAATAACCAGTTAGAACACCTACAAATAGTGTAATGCCAGCTTTACTGAAGGCAGTTATCTGCGATTCCTCTATGGCCTAGCGTCCATACTAGTCTTATCACAAAGTGACGCGATGCCGTTGATAGCGAGGTTAGGCGTTATTTTACTAACCTTGAATGCACGGTTAGTGATCTCGAGACTAGTATCAAGTGTGGGTAGTCATTTCCCTGAAGGAGGCTGCACTACGGAACTTCAGATCTACTGCTACCTTAATGGCACGGATGACGTAGCAGTGCGGTTAGGGTAAAATCTAAAATAATCCCTTAGCTCCGGATTGATCCATTTACAATAGGTCTAGCAGCATTTTATCTGGAGTATGTCGGTCCTTTCGCCAGTTATATGTATAAATCCAACTTATAGCAAATTAATATACCATATTATATAAAACATATACTATATGTATAAGAACTGAGGGATTTCGTTTAATATGCCAAACAAATGCTAATTTTTCTATCTTTCCAACTTGCTAACATAAATTCAGCGCGCATACTACTCCCTGGAACATCTTTCTGCCGTCCAACAAACAAATGCATCGATTTAGCCAACTTTACTTAACGACACATTTGTAAAATGCTCTGCGCATAATTTCCGAAAACATTATCGTAAAAAATATACTTATTAGAGCTGCTACCAACACATCAACCGCGCTCGAACAATTAGATCAGTGAATGTATTGATCCGTAAATGACACTATCGCTATGCGACTAATTGGATTATCACTTTGTGCGGCGCATAATTTCCCATTGCGTCAATTAAACGCTTATGTGTCGCACAAGTTTTCCGTTTTCCATAAACGTTGCGGTCCTACACACGGAGCGGCGCACACTTTGTGGCATTTCTACGCGCGCGTTCGAATACTCCTCTACTTGAGTGTGTGTGCGCACGCGCATACTTAAGTGCCGCGACGCATACTAAATTATGAAATTGCCTTCAGTAAGCTTTGATTGGGTTTTGCATAAAAGCGTACAACGGCGCAAGACGAGCAAGCGGCATAGATGCATATGTAGCCACAGCCACGCGGCTGTTGCATGTATGACTGTCGCGCACTGTGTATATGTGTGCGCGCGCATCGGCGAATCAACGCAGCAATTTATATGCAAATTTATTTGATGACCCATGCGTTGAGTTTGTCGCTTTAGGTTCGATTCGACAACAACTCCTTTGGCAGCGCGCAACGGTGTGGAGTGGCTGCATTTTGCAGCTGGTGTTATTTTGATGCGCATGCGCGCATTCACCAACGCGCATATGTGATGATAACGATAATGGTTATGGCGATTATGATACTTCTTCTTAAACGTCAATTTGATTTTTCCTGTCCTCTATTTATGCCTTCACATTCTTTTGCTTGCTTTTTCCGCAATTCAGTTCCAGTTTTTATTCCTCGCTGCAAACTTTTACGCCAAATTAATGCGCGCATAACGCTTGTGCGTGTGTGTTGGTGCGCGCACTCGTTGTTGCCGCGCAGGATCATTACTTCGGTCATGTAATTATGTGACAAATTTATGTCTCAATTGGTTGCACTTAGCACTTTGCGCTGTAAAAGCTTTGCCTACGCGACGTAAGCGTCAGCATTAAGTGAGTGCCGAAGTGTTTATTTGTGTTGACGGTACTCTTTAACTTCAGCAATTTCGCTACTATTGCGCGCGCCGTTAAGTAAGTGTATCGCTAAATGCAAGTTTATTTATAAAGTGGCAGTGAATTTTTCATTTATCATATTTCATTTAAGTATGTGCGAATAAGTAGCGCGAAAATGTGTGCGAAAAGTGAAAATTGTTTCGGTGAATGTGTACTGCCGTATGTGTTTATCGAAATTTGTTTACATGGAAGCTGCTAGAATGGCTCAAAGACTCTCATTACATAAATCTTGTGCTTGAAACGTGTTGCTGCCAATATGATTTTCTGTGTAAATTAGAGCAGCAGCTATCTTTATTGCCATCAAACAGGTTTGCTCAAAGCTTTAATGAGTGGAAATGGAGCTCTTAGGGTAAGTGCCAAATAAAATGTAGAAATAGATATGGCAAGATTGGTTTTCCAGCACCTCTGTCACTCCACTTATCTCTACACACTAACTATTAGATATCTGATTTAATACGTCGCTTCGTTTGACAGTTGCGGTAGACATGAAATGAATTCTAATAAAACCAGTAATCCGTACGGAGATGCACTAAAACTTTTAAGACTATCAAATTATCAACTATCATCGCAATGTAAACCAGAAATAAACAGTTTAGCAATATTCTAATTGCACTGTTGTCTAGTTTTATAAAGAAATAGATGCAAAATAAGTGATTTTGGATTTTAGAAATGGATTTTGGTTAATGCTTAGACTTTTTGGGTAAAAAATTGGAAGATTGACATTGACATGAAGATACTTCATTATAATTTTTTGAATGTGTGGCAACTCTTCTAAAAATTTCTACAGAAAAAATACTTTCTCAGCTTCTTAATTTTAAGTTTAACACTTAATACTCCTTATTAAATTTGTTGTGTACAAATTTTTTAACAGCTGGCAACACACCTTCAATATATTGTGAACTTTGAGCCTTCTTCACTCCAGTCTGTTGGAAAACTATGCTTTATTTGTTTCCCCCAGTAAAAACAAAAAGTATTTTTTATTTTGAATTTGTCAAATGATGGCAATATTTTGATTTTAAATCATCCGAGAATTATCTAAAAATATTTCAAAAACTTGAACCAAATACTATAATTTGTTGATGGATCAGACTTACTACAGTGCATATTTTTTTATTTGGACGAATTTTAAACTGATGGTGACCCCACTCAATAATATTTTCTTTTGCAGATTTTTGAAAACCCCTTTAGTGGGATACCCATACTCTCTATAGGCTTTAAATCGTTGAATTATAATTTTCAAATAGGTGGCAATGTTCCGAGTATCGTGCACTAAGTGTCTTCACCACCGTGGCTAAAGAAAGTTAACTTAACAATTAAAATAGTAAGCAAGTGGTAACTCTTTTCGTAAAATCGTTCAACTGTAGACTTTCGTTAACTTCATATGTCTAATATATTTTTCGTTTATCGAATTAAAAATTTGTTTTATTTATTTACAATTATAATATACTGTTTTAGCAGCCTACCCGGTCAGTAATGTAGTGAATTATCTAAAAAAAAATTGTGATTCTTTTAATTATGCTGAATATTTATTTTATAGTCGTTCAATACCCAGAGAAAGTCGCCTAAAAAAATGTTTAAACGGATGTCAACGCTTCTCAAAGATAATTTAACATGGGTAAGCTATTTGAAACCACTTTAGTTTATTTCATTTGCTTTTTTCTCCAAAACTACCTATTTACAACCAGTTAGTAGAGTTTTTTTATCTTATAATTTTTTCTGACTTAAAACTTTTCAACAGATGGCAACTTCATAAATTTTTTTTTATTTTTATACTCTTGTAACATGTTGCTACAGAGTATAATAGTTTTTTTTCACCTAACGGTTCTTTATATCACCAAAAACTAATCGAGATAGATATAGGGTTATATATGTATATACATACATTTATACTTGTATATAAATAATCAGGATGACAAGACAAGTTGAAATCCGTCTTCCTGTCCGTCCATGCAGGCGATAGCTTGAGTAAAAATTTAGATATTTTGATGAAACTTGCTACATGTGCTCCTTGACACCCAACAGAGGTCGATATTGCAGATAGGCGTAATCAGAATACCAGCATGCTCACAAAACGAACGCATATAAAGTGATATAAATAAGTCGGAAATAGCCAGTACCTGTTGGCTAAACATTTTTTTAAGATAGGCGTGGCCCCGTACCCTAATGGGTTTAATGTACATATTGTATCTTCCAAACCGCTTAAGTTCAACCAAACTTTTGTGACGAGACTAAAGAGAGTACTTTTTTATACACTGCATTATAAAATCAGATAATAACCATGCCCCCTTCCCATATGTTATGTTGAAAACTACTAAATTTGTAATAACTCACAAAATAAATGTGCCACAAATATTGAATTTCACAACCAAGATGGTAGGCAACAGCTTTATAGTAGCAGCTAAAAAAATTGGACAAGAGGCATCGCCCACCCATAGGTGAAATTTTATACCTCAGGAACTACTTAAATTTGGTATGTGGGGTTACCTAAATGTTCTTATTATACGCTTTGAAAATGTATCCGAAATCGGGTGACAACCATGCCTATATATTCCCATATAACAAACTTTAAAAACCATCTGATTACTTCACTTTACAGCATACAAATCAAACATCAATGTGCCCGCAAGCTATTTCCTCTTACACCCAAAAATTGTCGAAATCGGGCTATAACTTTTCAAGCAGCCAGACATCAAATATGTGCACCCAAGTGCATACGGCTGATACTGTACCGAACATATCAGTCAATATGTCAAGTCACTTAATGAAATTCAGAATGAATCTTTTTCTAATCCTTTTGCCTAAAATGGATGAAATCAGAGCAATACTTCCCATAGTTTAACATACAATTTTGCCAACACCTGAAGGTATTTAACGACTTTGATCCTTGTAAGTTGCGAGAATAAAGATGTTCGGCATGTACACCCGAACTTAGAACTTCCTTACTAGATTTTTGTATTTTTATACTCTGTACAGTTGACCTCTATAACATAAATATAGTGACCGGTCAAAATCAGGCTCTTGTAAGGAAACCTTTTTTATTTGACAAGATGTCTTCACTTTCATTATTGCCCAAGGCAATGCAACAATCTGCGAACATATTTTTTAGATCAAATCACCATAACATAAAGCTAGCAAACAAATCAAGAAAAATACCTTTTCTAGCCTTTTGTGCTATAGAAATGCACCTGCGAAGGGTGCTATAGCTTCGTAGCAGACGAAGTTAACATTTTTTCTTGTTTTAATTTCGTTTGATATTTTTGTTTTATAAATTCGCTGTTTTAATTGATTTATTTAGTTGATTGGTTGTGGAGTTGTATACACACACATGCATTTGTATATTTGTGCAGCTATCGTGTATATTTGTCTATATAGCTGCCGTTCGTTAATGCGAAGTGATTAAAGAGATTCATTTGTTTAAGTCTCGCACTCTCCTTAAATGATATGCGCCGCGTCCGCATACCGTGCCATCGCCAGTAACAGTTGCGGCTGCTCTTTGTCAACTTTTCCACTGCGCTCAGATTGCTTTTGTTCTTGTGTTTTCTGTTTTCTGTTTTCGGTTTTTTTGTTATTATTGCTGCTGTTATATTTTTTCATTCTACTGCATTCGGTTGCCTTTCCAAGTCTAGTTATTAGCACGAAATAACTTTGTCTCTTGTCATCTCATTAAGAAATGTGAAATAAGACAAATTTGCTTCATTTTTGTTATCTACTTCGATTTGCTGTTGTTGCTTTTATTTTTGTTTTTATGATTAAATTAAGTGAAGTTAGAAAAAAAGGCAAATCAGTAGTATCTGCCGCCACTTCGAACTGACTTAGCTACAACTGCTTTTATTTTTGTTTTTATGATTAAATTAAGTGAAGTTAGAAAAAAAGGCAAATCAGTAGTATCTGCCGCCACTTCGAACTGACTTAGCTACAACTACTTAATTTGTATGCCAGCAGCCTGAACCCAATGACTTTGGGCGCAAACACACACACACGCACTCATACATACATATATAATAAATATTATTTTGTTAGCTTGGTAAATCGAATTGTTACTTTTGTCGGTGAATTTACTATTTCATTTCGTGAGTTAATCATTTTTTGTCACCGTGAATACTTCGTTTGAGATTTTTTGTCGCTGTGGGCCATGGATGTCTTCTCGACGCATATTTAATTTTGAACGCCGCTTTTGCTGTAATTTTCATTAAAAACCCACGGATGATGTCTCCATTAAAGCAAATTCAATACAAAAGTGCGACAGGAGAGTGATCGCAAGAGTAATGAGGTGTTGATAGCGATGAAAAGTCGACTTCATTAGGTAGCCATTCTCTGGCGATACGGCGTGGCTATGGATTTCGCTGTCAATGTTGGGTGCGCATGCGCAGAGTTACATGAAAGGGTTATGACAAAATAAGTAGAAACCTAGTAGTAGCTACACTAGCGGTCATGCAGTACTGACAATTGAAATATTATATGAGAAAAGCAAGACGAAAGATTTGTGACCACGATGAGATTACAAAAAGAAATCTTCAAAAAACTTTAAAAGAAAATATTCTACTCAGATATTTATTTTAAAACTCTTCATAATAAGCCAGAGGAATAGTTTCTTGTGAGCTGAAGAATATAAGTTTAACCCGCCATTATTAAAAAATGCTGACAACACCTTGCCGTATATAAACCTGGGATTATTCATATTATAAAGAACCTACAGTCGTTTGAAAGTATATCTTTATGTACATATGTCTATGTATGTCTTTGAAGTGCTACACTTATATGAAAAACTACTATTCGACTAACCTGGAGAGAATAATCGTGCTGCAAATACGACCTTCAAAACCTTAAGTGTTAAAAAATATATTTCTTTCATATTTCGATAGACCATATCTTTTAAAATGACATACTTTTGAATCGATATCTCAAATAGTTTTTGAGTTACAGCTTTCTGGAGTGTAGTTGAACACGTTTTTCTAAAAACACCATTTTTCAAATTTGCTTGAGTGTTAACTCGGAGGAGAAAACGGATCCAATCTCTATTTCTGTATATTCTATACATATATAGTTAATCAAACTATATAATGTACCAGTTTGTTGATCTGATCAAAAATCGTATTTTGGCAGACCAAAAAGGACTAAAATTCTGGGTAAAATTTATTTTTTCTTATAAACGTGACCTATTTTTTATTTTTTAAAATTTTTTTCGACTGTAGGTCATTGTACGAACAATATCTTCTGATATCAATTTTTTTGGGATATATGCAAATAAATATAACCTTGAATTTTAAAATAATTGTTCCGCCGCTTTTATTTAATTTTTTAATTTTTACAGGTGGCAACATTTCTCAAAAATAATGAAAACTGTAAACTTCTTTTGATACCTACATTGCGATATTTATTATGTTAAGCAATTACATTAAATTAAAATTTAAAAAGGTGGCAACCATAATAAATTCTTCATCATAAGCCTCCGCGAAGGCATTTACTTGGTACCCATATTCCAGTGATTGTTTTATTATACAATTATTCTTCTTCAGTATATGTATATAATTAGTAAATTTTTTTAAGTTGGCAACCTTTCGCAAAAATAAACCATAAAGCTCCTTAGTTTGACTTACAAATAATAATATATATTTTTTTCCCCATTTAATGCAATTTAATAGGTGGCAACTCTCAAAAAAAATGTGAACTATATAATTGTTTATTATATTTATATTTATTATGAGTAAGACCCATATTTTAAATATATCTTAAATTTTCCATCCCTGATGAGTTGTATACAGGAAAAATCGTAAAGATGAATTATAGTACATAACTTCAAAAGAGACCATCATTGAATCTTCCCTGTTTCAGGAACTCCTCACAACCCTCCTCATTTAACCAAATATTTTGTGATAACTTTCTTCTGGCCACCACTGTACTTGCACTCATTTGTAAATCTGATTAGCTGTGTAGGCAGGTGGCGATAAATGACCGTGGGCACATTCATGGGAATATTTAATGCATCCATAATTTCTTATAGACAGTAGCGCTGACCTCGTATCTTTACGGAGAGGTCTTTTTATTTTTAATTTTTTTATGTAGTTTTGTGAACACTTTTGAAGATTAAGAAATCCCTCTTAAGACAATATGAATTCAAGCAATTCCCCTAAATGCAATTGAGTTTCGTAAGTCATTTGCCGCACAGTCGGGAGCCTAGAAAGCTTATTTGCCATTGTCTTGTTTTCTTTTCTTTCTTTCGCTTTTCCCTTTTGTCAACAAATTTAATTTGCATTTGATTAATTGCGGTTAATTCGTTTTGTTTTTTAATATGCCAGCACGTAAATGGTAAACAGTGTTTTGTTGCGGTAGCGAGGTGTGGTGTGATGAAGTGGTGATTGCTTGGCGTCAGTAAACAAACGAATTGAGCGATCGACCGCCGACGCGTGTTAAATTAGCGGTTATTGTAAGAGTTCTTAATTAAGTTAGCTACCGTTGGCGCAATTACTTGCCAATTGCATGACTCTTTCAGCTCCCTTCGACACCTCACTGCTGCTGTATATTTTATTTATTTAATACAATTTTTTTTTTTTTTTGAGAAATTATTATTTTGCATGTTTGTGCGATTATTTAAAATTTTTTTTTCGGCACCGTTTGAAGCATTAACGACCTTTGTATATGTTAGCCAAATATTATGCACAAAAATCACTAATTACTACTTGTGAAAAATTACGTGAAATTACCTTTCAATAAATACAAATTCATTCCTGGAAAGCGTTTATTTGACAAATGGCGGGTTGTGGCCTTCAAAAAATGCTGCTGTTGTGAAATTATAACGCTTTGAATATTTTGATATGTTTATTCTAGAATTATTACCTTAAAACGCCGTGCTTTTGAAATTGTTATAAAATGTAATGAAGGGTTAAGGCCAATTTTGAAACCTCAAATATATATAGTACTTGGAGATGTCTCTAAAATTTTTTGAAAAGTTATGCTGTAAAACAGCAGTCGATGGCGTTATTTTCCTTTTAAATATCGGTATTTGACAACCCTAGTATTGTAATTTGACAAATCAATATTTTATCATTAATTTGACATTTTTGATGTTATAGATATTCGAAACGTTTTTACGTACGAGCGCTATTTTTGTTTTTACAGTAATTTAAAATATTCATCTCCGCCAAAAAATGAAATTAAATCGCGAACATTTTCGTGAGACTATTTTTAACAACTTTCGACGAGGATAGTGCGTTGATGAATTTAATTAAATTTTTAGTGATGAAGCTCCATCAAAGACCAATGTTTATCGATAGTATGGTGAATACAATTCAGGATGACTCAATCACTCCAAGTCAAGTATCGTTCAAAATCAATTGTTATTCCGGAAAATAATAATGCTGTATACAAACTGATATTGCAAGATCATCATGTGATCTATCGTAAGATTGAAACGACTATAAGTATAAGTGGGATCATCATACATCCATTATTGCAAAAAAAATATTTGTCACGTTGGTTGTTCAAACAAGGTTCGTGTCGATTGCTGGAGAGAAATGTTAAAAAAATACGACAATGGTGCTTCGAAACACGTCCATGATATCGTGACAGGTTATGAATCGAGGATTTACGAGATTATGAGCTCTTGGTCACCATATTTTTGAATTTATTGTGATACATATATTACATGTAAAACTATTACAACTTAAACTCGACATTTTCACTGGAGCTGGGTATTCTAAATGGTAGAGTGGTCCAAAATCAGCGGTTCCGACAAATGAACAGCTTCTTGGGGAAAAAAGACGTGTGCAAAATTTCAGATTGATACCGGTTCGCGTATATACAGACAGACAAACGGACATGGCTAAATCGACTCAGTTTGTCATGGTAATCATTTATATATATTTATATAGGGTCTCCGACGCTTTCTTCTGTGTGTTAAAAATTTTGTGGCAAACTTAATATAGGAGTATAAAAGCACTTAATTTCTAACACTTGAGCATAAGTAACGAAGTTTTGAATATAGAAGACGAACTTCCTCTTTGAGATATCGAAATTTTGATTTGGAAAAACTACAGACATAAACTCCATCCATGAAGTAACGAATATTTCAATATAAACGATTTAAAAAAGGATTTTCACCCTGAAATGATTGAAAAAAGACTTAAGAAACGAACTTCACTACAAAAGACTTTCAATACAAAAGAGTTAAGAAACGAACTTCACTGCAAACGACTTTCAATACATCAAAAGTTAAGAAACGAACTTTATCCCTGAAGTAAAGACATTTTGTTAATAAAATAGTTACGAAAATAATCCCATTCTGTAAAACAAACGACTTAAGCGACAAACCACACCATAAATAGCGTTGTTTTAATTAAAAGGCTTAAGCAGCGAACTTCAACTTTGTGTAACGACTTTTGGATTATAAAATAATTATGAAAAGTTGTTCAACAGCTTTGTCTAAAGTTACCGGAACAGCGGTAATAACATACGGTCTAACACTCTTAACATTACAATGTATAAATGCCATTTGCTAGCTCTATTTTAAAAATCTGCATTTTTGCAACAACACGAATAAGTCGAATAACTCACTCCTCTACACCAGTCTAGTCTTATCTAAGCAAATCCATATCAAGGTATGTGGAGCAAATAATTTATGGACGTGGCACATGCTTTTACAACAACGAAGCAACTTTGATTTATACAACAACTAAAAGCGAATCGTAAAAAGCTTTCGACGTATGCTTAAAATATGTAGATGATAACTGAAACTCAAATGGATTGCACACACACACATATACACAACATAAGCGCGCCACTTGGACAGCGGCACCAAAAAGAGTCAGTGGCGATTTGTGTCAGTTGCGCTTACAGCTGCCTGCCACAGAGACGGCTACTTGCAACAACTTTCTTACAAGCAACATTACAAGTCGGCAAACAATACACGATGGAGAATTGCAACACATACAAATGTATGTGTGTGTGCTGTGAGTATGTGCGTATGAAATTAAAGGGCATTCTGCTGTCATCCGTGTTGCACATATGCGCACCGCAGCCAATTGTCAATGTGTCGCACGCAATGACAGTGGTGATGCCTCTTCGCCACAAGTTACCGTTCACTGGCTGCAACGCAGCGCCTTATGACTCTATTACGCCGCATTTGGCTTAGTTTTTGGCATGAATGAGTGCCGCTGTGGCATAATAAGAAATTTAAAGCAGAAATAGACATGCACAAAATGTTGAATGAAGAGTCAATGAATGGGAAGCGAAATATTGGCATTGCAAATATTGAATGTTAAACTGGTGACAGTTGCATGCTAGGAGCAAATAATGCTGTCAGTACTTAGACACTTTTGAAATGGCAAGCTTGCTGGGTAAGCAGTTGGTGTGTTAAATAGTTTTTTTTTCATATTTTATGTTTACAGTTCTCATTATTTTATACCTGTATAAGCTAGAGATCACTTATTTAACATACCACGTGGGACCTTTATTCAAAGTATACACGTTGCCCATATTCTTTGTAATGCAATTGGGCAGCTGTTTACGAGTCAGTTAAAGAATAACCTGGAGAATACCAATTGTAACCGAGAAACTTTAGAATAAAGTTAACATTAAGCACTTGTACAAGATCACCAGCAAGTAAATTATTTGCATTATTAGTTTGGTAATCGTGATATAAACCAATGTCATTTGGGAGATCAATATCTAGCTCAAATTTGTCATTCACTGTGCATGGTACGGATTTGTCAAAGTTCATTCTAACTTGCATGTTGCAAAAGCTGAATGAAATACGCTTTTTGATAAATAAACACAGCATTAAAGATCGTGGAGGATAAGCTTGCTAGCATATTCATTCCAAATTCGCCTGATATGTGAAGAAGGGCAAATAAGTATGTATTGACATAGTTCTGCAAAATGCAGTAACTTTTGGGTATTTCCAGTATGCGGCCATATATTGTAGAAGATGATATTTCGAATTTAATTTTAAGAAAACAACACGAGAAAGAAAGTAGAAGTTCGAAATGTCGATAATGAAAAAAAATTCAACTATAAGATAGAACCTCACACGATTAAGGTAGTAGTTATTGAATCCCCTGCTCATGGACAAATTTTAAATCGTGAGAAAGTAAAGTTATGCGTATTTTTCTCTACATCTGTTTTCACTAAGAAATGCCAGAAAAACGAGTCTTAAAAATTTTTTAACTAAAAATCTTATTGAAATCGTCTGTGAGTTCTAGTATTGATACTCATGGAGAATATTTTTATGACAACAGCACCTTAGTTCCCATATATCTATTATAAACATTTTCTAACTTCCGGTTGACTTTATATAAGCATAATATATATATATATCGGTTAATATGTAAGAATTCTTAATGAAATTCGGAAAGAATGTCTTTCTAATAATAGTGTTTCATCTTGCCGTTGATTGCAAATAATGAATGCAATACTTCCTACTTTTAATTAAAATAATTACGAAAATCCCGTATATGACTTTACCTTGCGAGAGTAAAAAATGTTCGTTTACACTCGAACTTAGACCTTCCTTACTTGTAGCACTTAGGTCTTAATCTCTCAAAAAAATGGGTTTGGTCCAATAGCATGAAAAATTGGCGAAACACAGTTTAAATGCGTTGAAATTTGAAGAAACAGTTTTTTTTTGAGAAGGCACATGTAGTAGTTAGATGTTATCAATAGTGAGGACAGAAACTACTTAATTAAGTTTGAGCGCCCATGTTCCTCTACTGCTATCTTAATACAGCCACATGCCCTTAAAAAATTCTAGAGAGATCTGGTAGCCCTTATGCTTTGCTATGAGCTCCTCACAGAAAACTCTTCAACCTATCCCACTTGACTTAGCCATCCTCCAACGAGTTCATTTGTTACTTGTTCAACAAAATTAGCAGTCAATGACTGACGAATTCATCAAATAAGTTGACATAATCAAACTTTTTTTTATATATTATATACTATTTACTACTTTGCAGTCTTAATTATTTGATTTTATGACACCAACTTGCCTTTATACACCACATCAGCGTTCGCTGCTTTATTACAATTTAACCAAGTCTCTTTAAAGGCACCATAAACAAAAAACCCTTTTTATATAGTACCGCTTTACGTACAATAGCAGGGGCATCGTAACTCACTCTGGTATTTCAATCTGAATTTTGTCGCTACTTTAACTACTGCCTACCATACAAACGAACGCACTAAACATAATTTAGAGTGTCGATTAAAATTCGTAAAATTGACTTTCGGCATAAAAATGCGCGCCTACAATTGCAGTGTTAATAGAGACTACTAAATAAGATTTATGAACTGTCTAAAAGCCAAATCAGACGGGCGCTCCCAACAAAACAGGAAAGGGAATCCGAGAATATACGAAAAAAGGCGAAGATGAAACAGAATAATAAATATAAACTTGTTAGATAAATATATAGGTATATACAATCGGTTAGATAGGCAAATGGGCGCACAGGCTAACGCACGGACGGACGGACGGAATGTAGATCGCGCGCTCAGCAAAGCACATTTGCTACGCTTAGTTTGGGATTTAAGCCGAAAACCGATTTGGTGCGCTTAGTTTTGGTCGTGGGCACTCAACTACGAGCATTTAAATGTTAAATAGACAAAAACAAAAGGTTCATGCATAAATAAATGAAAACGGAATTAATGCGTCAACATCAACATCTAATTGACCGGACGACACCGCACTAAATTATTGGTGTGTGTAAGTGTGCACAACAAAGCAACAAACACACGAATAAACGCACGAATTGGTGAAATTAAATTGAAAAATTGAAATAAAGAAGTCAAAGCCTCGCCACTATTGCTCCCAAATGGTTTTGGGTCTGCGCAGCCGCAGCATTTGTGAAGAAGGTGTTGCTTCGACATGCTGCCCGAACAACTAGTCACACACACGCACATACAGTCATACACACAATAAATGTGTTGCGATTTAAATATTTTCATCTGTTGATGCTTTAACCGTTGTTGTTGTTCGATAGTTGCTGGTGTTTCTTGTTGTTGTTGTTTATGATATTATTTTTGTCGTTGTTGTAATTCTTTCGATTACTGTTGTTAATTGTTGTTGTTATTGCTATTTTTTGTTGTTGTTGTTGTTAATATTATCTTATTTTTGTTGCTTCGGTTGTTGCCGCCGCCACCACCTCAGCTGCTGCTGCCGATGATGTCGCTCATAATGCATACAATATGTCTCTATAGAATTTCAGTGGCTTCATTGATTCTTATCACCCCATAAAATACGTTTCATTTGATTATTGACTTGTTGCTGCTTTTCTTTCATTTTATTATTATTGCTATCTGTTTCTTATTTTCTTTTTTCGATTTTCTCTGTCTCTGTTTGTTGTAATTGTTTTCGCCTTGTTGATCTTATGGTCCGTGTTCCTCCCGAGCCAGCAGAGTGAGCATTTTATTTATATTTGATTTTCATTGAAGTGGTTTCGAATCGTTGTTATTTCTTTCTTAAAGTATATTTTGTTTATGTTATTGGCATTGTATGGCTCCAAAGTATTATTCGGTTGTTAGCGTTAGCAACAAGGTACAGTGTGTTAATTTAGCTGAAATTGGAAGAAACATTGGCAATTTCGAGTTTTATTAATATGTGACATAGTATACTATGTAAACTGATATTTAAAAAGCGAAATATATATAAATTTTTGTTTGTAGTTTTATTTTATTCAAGATGTATATATGGCAACATTTTCGTTCCTAACCTTAACCAATATTTAAGCTAGATTTAATTATTGAGAGTTAACAGCATTCATGAAAAGGGTTTAGGCTTTTCCCATGGATGAACTTACTAGTCATCAGAAACTGTCTTAACATAGACTAATTCTGAAATCTTGAAATCCAGTCCTTACATAATTTAAAAATAAGTAAAACTTTTCTTTTTTAACAACGAATGTCATACAGTATTCATCAATTAATTATATTTCTATTGTAATCTGCCGTCTACCATAAAAACTTTGCAAATAAAAGTCTTCACAAGGACTCTAATATCTATTGCTTCGCGAGCTTTCAAAATTGTCAGTCGATAAATCTACACTTTACGATCAAAATATTGGTAAGTTGAGATTTTAGTCGTGTTCTCCTTAATTTTGGTATCCAAAATCTTTTAACACGATTCACAATCCTAAATATATAAATGACTTTCTAGGTCATCCTTCGTCTCATCACATCAAAATGTGAGACTATTTACGGATAATTTGTATAAAACAATTCCCAAACGTTTTGTGGCGAATGATGGCCGATATTAGTTTATTTTAACAATTTATAAACAAATTTCGCAAGTTTTTGGTCCAAATATATTAAGTTCAGTATATTTTTCATTTCTAACTTTATTGCGAAGCTAAGATAGACAGCCTTGCGCTAGTTTTAGTGCGCCTAACCACCTGGCTATTCCCTTTTATACCTTTGAGAAGAACCTAAAAGAAAGTAACAAGAATAGTTTGCCCAATTTATGCTTTTCTTTCTTGCCTTAAATAATAAAAGAGAATTAGACGTATTCAATCAGCAGATTATTTAGCTAACTAGAAGCAACCTCTCTATAAATTAATCTAGATTGGTCAGAACGTTTTCGTGAAAAAGGGATAAGGTTCAAATTGCTGGCGGAATACTGTTGTCACACATTCACTATTTTTTTACTGCCAATGGACATATATACAAATATTGACAATGAAGTGCGGTCCGATAAATATACAATAAGTATACATATCCTAAAAAATCAAGAAAATACTACATATACGCTCAAATCCCTCAATTCGAACCCGAACTGTCAACAGTTGGACCGTCTAAAAGAAGCAATCGCGCAGAAGTGGACAGCTTTGTCCAATTGGATAGAAATTATATTCCATAAGGACAACGTCGGGCCACAAACATCGATAATAATTAACCAGAAGCTCGTGGAGCTTGTTTAGAATGTTTTGATTCATTCCAACTTATAGCACGGACTTAAAAACTAATGATTACTAACTGTTCCACTCTATACCAGTTTTTGTCCGATGAAGGTTTCTATGCGAGTACCATTATGAAATTTCTTTAAAAATGGCAACAAGTTATTGAAAAAATGGTGCAAATTTGACCTAAGTCGGATTATTCGAACTATGCTAAATAAAAACTTCAATTGTATGCAAAATGTATGGATTTATTTTTACTAGACCATATAAATCAACATATAGCTTTTAGCTCAATACATTTCATAATGTGATCTTTAACATCATTTGTCTCATATTGCATTTCGACGATTTACTATTTCAGGTTTAGAAAGAAATAGAGGTTGCATGGAACGGAATCTAGATAATATGGTACAGTTAAGGACGTAGTTCGAACCCTAATTCGACCAATTTGATCTTTACAACGACGGAGGTTTGTGGTAGTACATTATCATGTTGCAAGATCACTATTTTCTTCGACTGAAATGAGGCTGTTTTTCCTACAATTCGTACAATAATTTGGCATAGTAGAGCCCTGTGAGCGGTAATCAATGTATATTGCACCTTGTTAATCTCGACGAAAGTGGCCATAACTTTTCCAGCCGATAGGACAGCTTTCGTCCTTTTCGAAACAGGTTTGCCGGTTGAAGTTCAAAGTTCTTTGAACTCCTTCGTGGTCCACCTTTATCAAAGTACTTATCGGTGTGTGTCTTAATTTATTATAAATCACTTCATAGGACTGTAGAACCAAGTTGATTGCTGTAGTTTGTTGGGAGAGTACGGGCAAGATAATCAGTCAGAATGCGTAACATTTATGAAACTAAATTTAGTACTGGTCTTACACGTTTCGCTACTATATTCCACTCAAAAGACCCACCCTTCTCACAACTAGCTTCTCTTCTTTGGCCTAATTCTTAATCTGCTTGAACCACAGTACCCTATCACCCCTACCTCCACACTTCGCTTCGCTCAGCTGCAACCCACCTTCTATACCACGCACTCACTAACTACTTAAGTGCCCTCTTTTCGTTACTTTCATAGTGTTCATTTAAGATTTTCTTTTTGCCATGTTTGTTTTTGTACACATTGAGGTATATATATATAAATATATCTGCTTTTATTTCTCACTATAAGTGTAATTTATGTCTTTATTTAGTGAAGATTTCGTTTCCTAATTTATTGTGATATCTTGTGTTGGGTAAAAAGGGCCACAAACTCCAGTGCCACAACCGAAGTTGACTGAATGACCGGCCTGTCGATGACGATGTCGATCGGTGAGCGCACTTACGAAGCGACGTGTGTTGTGTTGTCGGAAATGTTGTGGTGTCCACACCTTTTTCCAGCGGCTTGTGCGTGTAGTTGTTGGAAATTCAATTTGATTTTTGTTGCTGTTTGTTGTTATTAGTGCTGTTGTTGTTGCTGTGAGCGCAACAGTTATTGTCACCGTCGACACGATACTATGTTGTTGTTGTTTTTGTTATGATTATTACCGCCACGGCTGTGTGGTTGTTACCTTCATTGTTGTTGTTGTGATTATTGCTTTTGTTATATATTGTATTGTTGGTGATTGTGCGCATGCGATGCCATTTGTGCTCACCTTTTGACTAACTCACCTGTGCTGCCGAACGCTGCCGTTTCGGTTATTACTCGCATCACACACTGGTCGCTCTCGCCCTTACTACTAGTTGTTGCTGTTGCTGTTGCCTTGACCATTCCGTTTCCGTTAATGCTGGCTGCCCGGTTGCACTCGCGTTGACGAACATGCGTTGTGCCATGCTGCACGCTGCCCTTGCCGTTGTCTGTCGTTCTGTCGTTTGCGGCGTGGTGTTTGGTTGATGTCACCGATTCCCATTAAAAGCGTGAAGTTATCCGAGTTTATCTGTTATCGGCTGATAATGCTCACCGAACAAAGTGAATTAAATTGGACTTGAGAAAGACATCAGCCAAAAGGCCAACGGTTAACACCGACAATTCGTCGCATGTTGTTTGTTTGTTGCACAAATGATATCGTTGTGGTTATTGTAACTTGTTTTTGTTTTTGTTCGCACTTCTTTTCTGGTTGCTGTCGCTGTTGTCACTTGTCGATTGTCGCTTATTGTTTCAAATATTTGTTTTTGGTTTTTGGTAATGTTCTTGCAGACACGAACTCATTTCTACCCACCTGCACTTGTGGTTGCAGCCTCCTCTGGCTTGTGTACGCGATAGACACACACATTCGTCCATAATTTGGTAGTTCGATAAGCTAAAAAACCGTAAATTGGTGTTGTCTGTCGCGCTTCCTTAAGTTCGTGTTAAAAGAAAGATTTGATATCGAGCCATGCCGCAAGAGCGCGTCACTGATACATTCGTTTTAATTGTTTTTCGTCTTACTAATGTGTTTAAGATGGATTTGAGTTCAAATTTCAAAACTTAAAAAAAAAGTATATAATATTGAATCTTTTTATAGCAAAGACTCATACCAACAACTTAGCCGCGACTCAAACCAAAATTATTTCGAATAGATTATTGAGTTTTATTTGGCAGAAATCAAGAGTTGGACTACGAGTGACAACGCAACAACAACTTCCGCAAAAATATCCCGATTTTTATTTTATGATAGGTTGAGATAAATTGGCTTATCCACCTGTTATTGATTTGAAAACTTCGACATACGAACGATAAAAGTTGATCTACGTTCTACAGTTCAAGAAAATCTTCCTCTATTTTTACTAATCTAACTGACGATCCTGCTCTGGTCACTTGGATACCATTGTTGCAAGAGAAATAGTTTTCACTTGTACCATTTAGATTTTGCTCTCACTTGAATATATGGTAAATGCCTGAAGGAGTCTCTGCGACCAAAAACTCTGTTATATTGCGATATCAAATCGTAATTAAGACTAGAAGACATAAGGGGAAATCTGAAACCAGCAAGGAATCTTTAGACGATGTATCTTTGTATGCTACAATTTAAATATTATATATTCCTCTCACAAAAGATATCATGTCGCTGTAAATAGGAACACAAACGGTAATACCCATTTTATATCCTTTTTTTTTAAATATGTCTCTCCATTCATACAGAGCCATAAGTGAGACTTCCTTGCCTCTTTTCAAGCTCTACTGCTCTACCGTAATACCCCGTTTCTCAGTTACTTTTAAGAAGGCTTCGACTTTTTCCGTTTTAAATCATCTATGCGTCCTTTTCTTTCAACGTTGCAGTAAAACCTTGTTAGTCGGCCGAGTATGTGCTTTTTACTGGTACAAATGGATGTGGCTTGGACCTGCTCCGTCTCTAAAACGTATCAGAGAGCTTGTTACCTGTACAATTACCAAATTAGAGAGTGCCATGTAATACCCTTAAATATACTCACTTCCATATTGTTCAACCGAAATTTATTATACAACTAATAAAAAATAAGTTATCTGAACTTACTCACACTTTATTATATTTATGAACTTGTGAAACACCTGGTGGTGTAGTACTTCCCTTAGAATCTACGTTCTTCCTTGCTGGCTGTCTACATCGCATCTTCGATAACTATAAACTTGCATACAACTTAGCTGCATTTGCTGAGCCACTCGGGCTGGGCATGCGCTCTTACACATCTGCCTTGGCATCAAATATATACGCATATATAACTATTTTATATTATATATATATATAATATGTTATAGTATATGTGCGCATGCGTGCGCATAAAAATGGTTTCGAAAATAAATTGCTATGCAGATCTTATCGTTAACAGCATCGATTAGGAATGAACAATATTGGCTTGATTACTCTGTCTCAATCTGGAGCTAAATGAGCTCATAAATATTCACTTTATCTTACATCCAACACCTGAACTAACAACAACAACACAAAATGAACAAATGATATATGGCTGAGTGCATTTTGTTGTTGGTTTTGTACAGCGAAGGCAGATGTTTGCAATGTGAATATTGCAATAGCTACGTAGAATATAGTGAAATATTTTAAAAGTTTATTGAATAACAGTAAAATTATTACTTGAATAGATTTTATACAAGTTTATACAAAATCTAAACATCTATTTCCCACCTTTAACCAAATTTCAACTTAACTTGTTTTAATATACTATTATATATAATATAATATATATCTATAACATCAAATATTCACCTCAGTACTCGTATACATAACTAAGTTTTGAAGACATTTATTGGCGATCGGCAAGATAATGCCAAAAATTATCCTAGCTAATCGATTTCATAGACAAGAGCCGGATCGCTTAGTACTTAAATACTTATCTCACAAAGTAGAGTTAAAAATTTCGAATTAATTGTGATTTACTTGTCAATATAGCCCTCCTTCAACTCGACATTTGAACAAATTTCTGCCCGACGAATGACTTTTTCAAGTTAGCAAACAAAAAGAAATCGCACGGGGCCAAATCTGGAGAATACAGTGGATGGACTTTCGGCATAGTAGATCTCTGTGATCACTTTGCCCTGCTCCACTTAGTCGATGTAGATTACATATTGTGAACCCCAGTAAATAGTGCCTTCGTCGGCTGAAGTCCACGGTTTTGACTGTTTGCTGGGGTGTTCGGATAGAACTATGTTCGGTCGACGATTACGTATTAATGCGCAAAATAAGTTCGATTTCGCTTAAACAGCATCAAACACTGGTGTGAAGTAGTCTCAATAAAAAAAACCGACGACTTTATCTTTAAAATTTTTTTTGTGCAATAAAGAAGAGATTTTTAAAACGGGTCTGCTTGCTCTGCCTACAACATACAAGAAAATAAATTTGCGCTGAAAACTGACAAAATAAAGTAAAACTTTTATCATAAGGCTTCCTGAGGTATTAAAAATTAACAGCAATTTAGTCTAATATTCACTACAATTTTTCTTCTTTCAAGGAGTTTCAATAATTTTTTCAGTTTCCACAGTTACCATCTCTAAATATTCGCTTAAAAACGCGGTCCTATAATCCACCCTTTGAACATCATCATAAAAATCCGGATATATGTTGCAAAATCCTTTAAGGATTTGAGTTTTTTATGGAATATTTTAAATATTCTAGACCTTAATTAAATTCTGTAATTGAATCGTCGGCTAATAAATAATCTGTGTTTGTCAACTTTTAACGGTTATCAATAGTTTTATTTATACACAAGGAGGCTTAAAATCTAAAACAACGAAAACAAAAAATTTCACCATAAAACTATAGGTTCCGCCTATGCAAAATAAACATATATATGTCTATATATATATATATATGTATATATCTATATACATAAACATATTTATTTGCGTATAAACAACACTCAGCAATCAGCAATTATAACATAATTAACAAATTTTTATTGAATATGAATATGACCGCTAAATGAGCAAAACTAACGACCAATCTGTCCCACTGGTTATGATAAAAATCGACATTTTAATTATAGTCAAAATCGTAATGGAATCGCAGCCAAATTAAATAATTTAACAGTTGAAAACCGCGCCAGACAAACCAAAGCACAAGGCATATCCAATTCAATCGATCCAAATTGATTCGCACGACGGCAACACCAACCAAGCAACAAACAGTCGGTGTGTGTTGGTGTTGTTGTTTGCTGAGTGCTGCCGGTGACAGTGGCGACGAGCGATTACCATTTCAAAGTGGTCAAGATGAACTCACATAAATCAATGTAAATTATGGTGTTAACAAAAGGTAGACAGCGCGGCCAGCCCGGTTTGGCTAAATAGAAATTAACAGCGGGACAGCAAAGTGTGGGCCAAACGCGTCTGAGCCTATAGAGAAATGATATACATACTTGTATGTGGGGAAAGGAGAAGAGGTGGTGCGCGGCAAAGCCATATTGCCGACGGTAGTGTTAAATGTAATTTGCGTTGCCAACGTAGGGGATGGCGGCACTGATAAAGTGAGGTGACAACAATAACGAATCACACCACTGAGTCGGAGCGGGAGATTGGGCGCTATTGGGGAGATATGTGAAGCAGGGAATGTTTATGAAGTTGGTGATATACCTTTAGTCATATATCTATTAACTACAAAATATAGAATAAATGATTATGCAGTACATATTTTCTTCTTTACAAACATTTTATATTATTTTAACACTACATACTGGAAGTACTGGATTTGGTTAGGTTTTAAAGCTGATCTCTTGGGATCACACATTGATATGTAGAGTTATGTAATATCACATATGCAAAAAACTTTTAAACAAATGACTAAAGCAATTACAATACTGAGAATGACAATAAACCAAACTGTTGCTTAAAGTAGCCGACGGAGTTTGGCGAGCCACGCCGTGATGGAAATTAATATTGATCGGCTCAGTTGTATAGCAGCTATATGCTATAGTGATCCGATCTTAACAATTCTTTAAGCGATTGTACCAATGTTTCGGAAAATAATTCATGTCAAATTTTGTAAAGATATCTCTTCAAATAAAAAAGTTTCCCATACTAGTACTTCATTCCGATCGTTTAGTTTGTATAACCGCAATATGCTATAGTGGTCGGGTATATATAATATTTATACCCTGAACAGGGCTATATTTAATTATAAGAGCAAATGTATACACTCAAGATCAACTTTGACACTAAATCATTGAAAAAGTTAATGTTGGCATCAGAGAGATAGCATCTCTTATAAATTGACTGGGCATGAAGTTGAGGTTAAAAAAGAGGATGCTTGAAAACGTAAGTGAGAACCGCAGATTCTTCAAATACATAATTACTGGTGACAAGACGCAGATTTATAAATATGATGATGTCGAAACTGTTCACCAAGCTAGCAAATGGCGCTTCCAAAATGAGTCGAAGCCGAAAAATCTAAATTCGCTAAAGGCCATCCCAAGCGACGCTTAATTGGCTTAAGCTTTAGCATGTTTATGTTGGTCAGGAGCTTATACGATTATTGAAGGTGATTATAAAGATTTTTATTAACATTCGTGAAGAGAAGTAGATTTTTTTTGTCAATCCGGGTCAAATTTGATCAGAATATAAGCTATAGTAGATGAGTGTGTAAATATATATCTATAAGTAAAACACTTTAGGGAATGTTTCCTTAAATCGGTAAAGAAAAACTATTTGCAGAATATTTTAGCGTGCGCCAATAAGAAGCAATCTCGTTCAATCATTATACCAGCGTAAAGTTAAAATCTGAAATCAAGTTTCAGGGTATCTCAGAGGTACCATAGATTTTAAGCAGAAATTATTCCTCAAATCGATAAAATTACAGCAAAGCAGGAGGAAGTAAATCTTGACTCGGAGGCGATCTCAGAGTAACTTGGAAGCTAATTACTTGCTACTCCTTAAAACAGGATCTTCCAAACAACGAAATGTTCCACAACTAATACCAAATTTTATTATACCGTTTTATAGCACACTAAGAAAAGTTAAAGTAATAAGTATGCTAGTAATGATTTATTTTGCATCAGCAATTATACCCAAAACAGAATTTATTAAGTTTGTCACAATGTCTGTAACACTTAAAAGGAAACGTCAAAGACCATACTAAGTAGATACAATATATAAATGATCAGCGTGACAAGCTGAGTCGACTGGCGGACATGGCTACGCCTAAATGTCTGTCTGCATATGTTATATGCAAACTAGTCCATCAGTGTCTGATATATCGATCTGAAACTTTGCTTTTCCACACCAAGAAACTGCTTATTTGTCGGAACAGCCGATAACGGACCACTATAGCATATAGCTGCCATACAAACTGAACGATCGGAATTAAGTGCTTGTATGGAAAACTTTTTCATTTAGGGAGATATTTGACAGACATTTTGCATGAATTATTGTCCAAGAGCATCTACGAAGAAATTGTTTAGGTCGAGTCAGTATAGTATATAGCTGTCATACAAACTGACCGATCAAAGTTCATATTTTAAATATTGACAAGAATTATTTATTTTTGATTTGACAAAACTATTATTGTTGTATTGCTATAAAATGGTCAAGAAGAGTGTCTTTAATGCCAGAATGCTGCTGCGTTAATAGTCCGCAATCGGGTCCGTACTGGTTATATAATTCTGATTGTCATGTATAAGATTTTTTCGGGCTCAATTGCTGTCATGTAGAAGTGCGACCGTAAATAATATTTCTACATTGAATTCCATAGTATCCAAGTGTATAGAAATTCGATACATACCATATATCTGCAAATAAAGTGGTTTTCCCTACACCTCACACCTATTTAATTGAGTTTCAATTTCTATTTTAATAAATACATTTGGATATCAATGAATTATCAATTTCCGAGACATAATCTACCAATTTTATTGCCCACAACTATATACTATATAGCTGGCGAATATTGCCCGCAAACCCAGGCCGCAAGAAAACAAAAATTGTATGCAAACATATGTGCGTTTGTTGCTACGACTTCCTTTAAAGCGCACGCCCAGACGCAACAAATTTAATACGATCGATCTGATATCAGGCTTGATCATGCTCACCACAAATTCAATTTACTACGACTTTTATTGCCGCAACGCATTCATATTTAAATTTGTCCCCGATCATTTAAATATATACAAATGGCTGCAAACGACTATTGAATGAATATCATATGTATGATATGTATGTATAGGCATATATGTATGTAAATATAAATTATGAAGAGAGATACACAAAGCTGTCTTCGCACATCTAAGTCTGCCTTTTTGTGGTTTCACTAATTTAAGATCGAAGATAGGAAGGTGGTGGTCGGATGAAATAAATGTGCTGTGGTAGAAATATAGCTTTTAGTAGAGGTATGCACCGCGACCTATGGTATATTGTAGAAATATATATGCACTGTTATAGAGAGATGATACCTATTACGAATATTACGAAAAAATAAATTTTCTACGCTTTAGGCCTTTTCAAATCAAAACTTTCAGTATAGGTTCAAAAGTGCCTCTAACACCCCTTAATTTTTAACTCACAGTTTGTTTGCGAATGCAATGAAAAATTAATAACAATAAAACAAACTTACATCGCTTTAAGCTGCTCATTTTATTACACATGCTGTGCACACACGCTGCACACACCGAACTGACTTTGCACACACACGCTCGAACACATGCGAACGCTTTCCGAACATTCCCGATTATGACTCGCCGTTGTAAATTGCCTAGTGAAGATTTTTACAATAATTGTAAAATTAAAAATCCTTTGCCGTCACAAGTAAGCACCACTTACAACTAACAGTTGACTGCCGGAATGGCTACTTTGTAGCGTGGAAGTATGGCTCGAGGACATGTGTTGCTTAAATTGTAGTCAAACTGTAAGCAAAACTATGATAGCTATGGGCATTGGCAACCGAAAGAAATTGTTTGCAAATGAAAGAGAAAAAGTTGTGAGTAATTTCGGACACAGCATGTAGAAAGGTTATGCCGTGCACGCATTTGAAAATTAAATAAATCCAACTACCTGTGATATACAATACTTGTATGTAACTTTCGCATATTTTTTGCCGAGTTTATTCAGATATACATATATCCACTATTCATCGAACTGTCCAATTAAAATACAAAAAAGTGGGTAAATATGGTAATCCAAGTAATCTCAAGTAACTTTTGAAGCTTTCGGTGCCTAGTCGAAAAACACACGAATAAAGCCAACAAAAATGATAATAACCTAGCCTAGCCACAACGGTATCGTCGGAAATTGTAAAGCCCATGAGCTTGTAAGAAAAGGCATCCTTACTTTGACGCAACTTGTCAAAGTTACAATGAGGAAGATGAGGTGGAAGCATCTAGACGCAGTCTCATCCATTATCCAGCTTTCAGTAGGCTAAGATTGCTGTATCTCGATTGTCATACTTTCTACGAACCCGGCAAATTGGCTGGGATTGATATTAGCGCTTCAATAAATTTTATTATGAATAAATTTAAGGCAAGCTCAAGGCGTTTTGTCGGCAGGCATCGGTCTTTTGGGTTCATATATAGTAGTTCTGGACTTTACGACGGACAAGCGTCTCTAGGTGTACAAGTGGGATTATTCGTGGCCTCACGAGAAATCAGCCTAACTAGAGACCTAATATAACTTATGATAGCCTAAAAGAACAGAATCAAAAACATAGAACTCTAAAAAGTATAATGAAGATGATAGATCTGATCTCCATTATATAACCTCTTTTGACATAGCTATGAATAAAAGGCTTTCACAACAATAAAATTTGTTGGATTTTATCCACTCATAAGCATTCTGAAAGTTCATCTCACCCGATGGCAGTATCTCTTTGACGGTACCACATCTATAATCGTATGCTCTACATCATTTAACCATATTACTAAATTTCAGAATTCAAAAACTTCTACTGAACTAAATTGCAACAGAGACTTTCCTGGACCACATTTTCAGAAAAACGTTTAAGGATTTTCAGACTAACAGTACTTTATATCACTACATAGTCAATTGAGAAAGCTTTTTTGCCAAAAATCTTGCAAGGCTTTTTAAAATGTACTTAGATATCTATCCTCAATATTCTATATTCTTATAACATTTTCATAGTCCTTATTTGCAGAGACCAAGCATATTCATAATCGATTTTAACTATTTAGTCTTTTGGAATCAAAGCCCTAGGGATTCCTCACAGCTCACGGCCCAACCAAATTGAGCTTTCTTCAAATTCTTTACGGGAAAATGGTTGCTCCACTTCATAAAGCTAAATCAGTAAAATTAAGTTATATTCTATCATGGGTGATCCCAGAGAACAGATGGCATATTTACTGCGTTCAAGATGTTCATTCCTTCGGATACCTACATGGTACTACTCTTTTGACTAAAGAGCCGAACGGAGCTCAAAACTGTTTTTCCGTAACAAACTCTCTTATTGCGTGTATGGCATAAAAATTTATGAGACCAACAATGAATTGCATGCAATAAGCACTTGAGGCTCAGCATAAAGCTCATCACACCTGTAACCAAATGAGTTGTGAGCTCCAATCCAGTCACATTCCAACGGAATACGCTTCAATTTGCTGCAAGTTGCAGTCACATTGTCTTCGCTTGTTGTAGCCAGAGGTGTAGTGTGTGCGTTTGTATGTGTTTGTTTGGGTGTGTGTATATCTGTATGTATACGCGTGTGTTGTGGCTGAAGTGCCAATGGCGCTGACAAGCGCCATATAACTGAAAACATTTTTATGAGTTAAGAGTTTTGTGCCGTTTTGAACGCTTTACGAGTGCGAATGTAACAACAACACTAACAAAAACTTACCTACAGTATAGCAATGCTGCAGCATACAAACAACAACAATGCGCCGCAACTAAAACTTAACTCAACTCAGCTCGCTACATCTCATCTTTGTAACGCGTATTGCCATGCCAGATATAACAACAAAATATATGAATATGTATTGAATGTAAAAAAAAAAACAACCAGCAAGCAACGGGCAACATGAATGCATGTCCAGATTGCGATGCGGTCTTCAATGGCCATCGGTGAGCATAAAATTCGCAACATTGTTGATTTAGTATCCATCAGCGAAAAAATATGTGAGTTTATTGTGTACGCATCCACACAAAATCAATGATCTTTTGGCCAAAGGATGGAGCGGCGCACATAGTCAGCATTCTAACAGCACGCCGCAGCGCGCCACAGCTCACCAACGTCGCGCGCGCTTCCGCCATGCTGCACAAACCCTCCGCGCAATAACCGGCCAGTTGGCAGCGCCGCCGCCACAGCCGCGCGAGCCAAAGTCAAGTGTAGACGCGCATTTTCATTTAGAAGATTAAATAGACCATAAACGCGAGAAATCGCCTTAAATACAACGGACAATGGCCAGCAGACAGTCGACGCTTTGGTTAATGTGACAACAATGTTGCCAAACACTACAAGCGATATGCGCGCGCCACACACACATGCATACCTTGACGCTTTTGTATTTGTATGACTATCGAATTGGTTATGTTTCGTGTTCTCTGTTGAAGTGGAAGGCGGTACCGCTCGTTCGCCACTCGTATATAATGGTTAGTAAAAATCATTTTAATGATCGCATCTCGCCTGAAAATGCAAATTAAAATCTTTTTCTTTCAAATTAGTAAATGTGCGCGTATGTTTATTACATATAAACACACACACGCACACACATATGCACATGCATATGCGCACTTACACTTGTTGTAGTTGCGCTTGTGGTGCGCGGAGGAGGTTGCGGCGATTAGCGGCAATGGTCGTTTCACTTTTTTATGCGTTCTTTGATTGATTGGAATAAAACTGTAAGAGGCGAGTGGTCTTGGTACACAAATTAACATTGCATGCAAATATACATGTATTGAAGCACACATACATATACATATATACATATTTACAGATACACATTCAAAGCAATAATAAACTAAGGCATGGCCAGTGATTTTTTGCGCTTGTAAAAGGAAACTGCTTGAGTAATTTTTTTTATTTCTTTTTTAAATTTTTTTTTTTGCTTTTGTTTCTTAAAGTTAGCTCTATGTTTCTCATGCGTCTTGATCTTGCACAAATTATCTCTTTCAATTGCAAAACTTAGGCTATTACAGATTTCTATTTTATTACTGACATATTTGCAGCTAACGATAACAAAAGAAAGCTTTACTCAAACGAAGAATAATAACTGCATACACGAGATCAGTTTGAAACCAGCAATGTTCCAGAGTTGTTTCGGCGAAATTGGACCTTAAAGAAGGGGAGACAGGTAGCAAGAGAGAGAGAGAAAATGTGCTATAATGTCAATAGATGCCATACAATGACGTCGGACCGATGTCGTATGAAGTGGCTAAGACCAAACATATCTCAATTGAATGGAGCGAATTGAAGCTCACACAGTCTTTTCCAGAGGATAGCAATGGTATGTAATGTGTTTGGATCCAATCAGACCTAATTTTGATCAGTTTTGGGACTGCTGATAAAATAATAACAAAACTTAAGACAAAAATATTGATGACACACCAAAAATTCTTTTTAAATAAAAAGGATAACCAATAATTACTATCATAGTGTCCTAGACGAAAAATCAGCAGGCAGTCTTCGAAGTTAGTCCGATAGAGCTACCGAGTACTCAAGAACTGACTCGAAATAGTAGTTAGCACTTTGTTATAAGAATTTAAAGATTAGTGTTTAAAGAATAAAATGGATTCCTGCGCTATTAACCGTTAATATTTTTTACAGCAGGGATCTGGAACAATTAAAGCTTCGAATTTTTTTTCCGATTTCGAATTAAATTGGTTATTGAATTCGTTTCCTACTTTCCAGTTACAAAAAAAAAATAAATTAGCGTGTTGTTTAAAGATTTTCTTGAAAACTATTTATATATATCTACACTTTTACATATCATCTACTCTATACATACAAACCAAAAACCGTCTTTTAACCCCGCTTTATCGAATGAAATCACAATATTTTTTTTTCATCTTTGATATTTATTTATAGGACATTGCTATAATTTAACACACTCAACTACCCACTCTTGGGCCAAATATAGTATTGTATATAATATGAATTGCATGTGCCACAAAACATTTACACACGCATACACTTACAACACTAAATTATTGTAAGAAGAATTGAAATACTATTTTTATTTCTAATTAGTAAATAATTAAATAATTATATAATATTACTATAAAGCAGCTAATGCTTACCCATAATGAATTATTTATACAATACATATATTTATAAATAAATGTTAGTTAGTTAAAGTTGATTATTGCAATTGTTTTTGTGTTTTTTTTTTGTAATAACAACCTTTTTGATTTTAGCAATTCTTGCTTACAACTGGTACACGCTTTGACAGGAATGTAAATGTTTAATGGATTTTATATACATGCTGAGTTGGTACTCTAAACTAATGCAATTTTTAGTGAGAAAAAAGTTAAATTTGTTTTAAATTACAGTTAATAACGCTTTGTAGGTAGAAAAATCTACGTCGATATAATTTTTTCTAAAAATTTCGGTGTAATAAGGGTTAAAGGGAAATTTTTTATAAATACATGCAAATGTAGGTGTATTTTTATTAAGATTTATTATAACTTCCTCAATAAATATTGCAATATACATATGCAGATAAAAATTTAATTTTTTTTTAAATTTAAGTACCGTAATTTTCAAATAGTGTAAACAAAAATAGGAAATTTGTATTATTTATTTACACATTTATATATATTTTTTACATTTAACACATATTTAGTACTGGGTTGTATTATATTTAATTATTTATTTTTTGTAGTTATTTTTTCTAGCTATATGATATTACGAAATGCCGCCAAACGACAATTTCCATTTATTTTTTGTATTTTTATTGGCTATTTAACAAAATAGCCGCACTCTTCGTTAGAAATTTTTTTTATAACTAACAACAACAACATTGTGCATTTTCTATAGTAACCCAGTAGCGAAAACCGACTCTAGTGAAGTGAATTCCTCAACTCAGACATTGTAGCGGCTAATCGTTCGCTATAGATTAATCGTTTGCTAATTTGAAAAATTCCTCGTGCTTTATTTGTCGACTTAATTGCATACTCAAATACAGACCATATAATGTACAATTATAGTGTGCAGATTTGAGTCAGATTTTTGATTTAAAGAGACAAACACATATCTCTAACTTTCAGTAGGTCCCGCTATTTACGATTACAACAAAAACAATCGTGGTTCTTGACTATAATAAAAAAAGAGAAAATTACCCAAAATAAGGAAGGACTTGGTTAGTACTAGGTTAACCTTCCTCAATTTATAAATGTAATCCACAACCTTGTTGCTACTACAATGGCGTTTGAAATATTTTACATATACCAAGTAGATTGTTTGTATCATTTATAGGGCCTGTACTGTAACGAACGACTACTTTGAATTTTTAAGTAAAGAAAAAGCCTAATTAAACGAGACTAATATAAATGAAAATGTAGCCCTAAGGCGATAAATCAAAAAAGCTAAGTAATTTAAAAGGGACCATTTCAGAACCAGATGTGCTAATAGATATATAATTTACTCTTTTCTTTTAAAATTGATATCAATGTTAATTTAAAATTAAAAATAATCTTAGCCAGATAAAAAAATAATAGTAAGAACGAAGCCATCATTTTTCCTACTAGACATTTTTATTATATTCAATATTGTTGATAATTTTATATTTATAAAGAATTTTAATAGAAAGTTCAAAAGTATTTGTGCTAAATCAAAACGTAATAGTTCGAAGCCTTATATTTGTTTACCAGGCGTCTATTATTATTGTTAATACTTTAATTTTTATGTCAAAAAAGACTAGTGCCAATTCTAGATGGAATAGTTCCAAGCCTTAAATTTTCTTACTGGGCATTCTACTAATGTTGTTGCTGTTGTCAGTTTATATTATAACCTACATTAAGTAGCACGCGCACGCTCGTTGTAATGTTGTACGATTTCGTTAATTACTTTGGTTTCAAATTGTCTGCTATGTTTGTTATAATTTTTGCAAAGCGAACACGCTCATTTAAATGTAAATCTATGTGCATATTTGTTTTAATTTTTTTATTTTTATTATTATTTTTGCATTGCAGAGCTTAGTACAAAGCATGCAGCTTGCGTCCGCCAAGTTTCATGTTACGCTCATAATTAAGCGGCCAGCACACGGTTAGCGGTGTCTTACAATAGACAAAGTAATTCTTACCTTCACTCGCCGCCATGACGCTGCTATTACATACCAACACTGGCGGTACCGATGTGTCAATCACAAGCGCGCCTCCGAGTCAGGTTTGTCAAATTTATTTGTAATGTAATCCGTGCGCGCAACGCCCTGCTTCACGCGATTAGAATGGAGCTTGCGGCGCGCGCTCAGCGATCGTGCTTGGTGAGTTGCAGCGGCGCTTTGTTGCTCGTCGGCGACATTTCACTCATTGGATTGTTATTGCTAGTGCTCGTGTTGTCATTATGTTTGTTGTTGTTGCTGTAGCCATTATTTTGGTCTGCGGCGCTGGTGCGTGGCGTGCGCCGTACTACTTCCAACTCATCGTCGGAGTCGTCGTGCACGTTGATCTCCTCCTCCGAATCCTCGGAAGAGTCGTCCACCGTCACTAGCTGTTGTTGTTGTTGGTGGTGATGTTGCTGTTGCTGGTGTTGTTGTTTCAGCTCCTCACCCATGCTTGCAGCATTCGCTGACAATGTCGCCGCCACCGCGTACTGGCGCACCAAGTGCGCGAACGCCGCCGCCGAGGGTGAGCCGACCAGCGAGCGGAAGGCGCTATGCTCACCGCCCATTGATAATGGCGCTGATGCTGTGGGCGATGTGCTGAGTTGCTGCTGTTGTTGCTGTTGCTGAGATGTCACCAATGTTGCCGCCAGCGTTGCTGCCAACGGATGTTGTTGCTGTTGCGCCGCCACCGAGGCAGCACTTTCTGCACTCGGTTCTACCGCTGGGTGTTGCAATTGACCGCCCGCCGCCGCCGCTGCATAATGCGCTTTGGCAGCGTACTGTTGATGATGATGCTGCTGCTGTTGTTGTTGACTGTAGTGATTCAACAACATGGTCGCCGCATTGCTGTTCGGGGGATGATGCGGCGCATGATGTGTCAAATGATGTCCGTGCGCGCGCAATTCCAATTCGCTCGCTGACGAATTCACCGCCGTCGCCGACGACGCTTGACCGCCATGCGTGTAGTGGTGGTGGTGGTGGTGGTGCGATTGCAATTGGTCCGCGCCCGCACATGTAGAGGTGTTGCTGTTGCTGTGACAGCTGGAGGTCGGTGAAGCGGCCACGCCCATCGTCGCTGGCGGCGCGAGACTGTGACTGTGATTGAGACTGTTGCTGTTGTGATTGTTGCTGCTGCTGTAGCTGTTGTTGTTGTTGTTGTTGTTGCTTTCGGGCGACGGCTGTGAATGCGGAATGTGTGGATGGCCGGAGGGGCTGGAGCGCTGCTTCAACAGATTCATGCGCTGATGGCGGCGCCACTTCGCTCTTCTGTTGGAAAACCAAACCTGAATTGATCAATGCGGAAAGGACGATGTGGTTAGTTCAAAAATAAACGCGACTATAAATGCGAAAGCAGCGGATAAGAAAACAAAATTTTAAATTAACGCATGTATGTGTGAGTGCAAATAAAACGGAATAACGGTTAATAGTATTCAAGCAAGTGGAGAATGAGGGAATTTAGCGCTATCGAGTGAACATTATTGTGAACGGATGGATGTATGGATTAATAGGAATAAATGAATGGATATCGATATGGATCTTGACGAATATAAGTATTGGATAAGCCAATGAGGACATTTACTGTATGAAGTTTGATGGGAATTCGGATGTATGTAGATATGAAAATAGATTTAGATCTGGATATGGATATAGATATGGGTCTAGATATGAATATGGATACGGAAAAGTTTCTTTTAAAGAAAGGTCTGATTTGGATTCGGACATAAATACAAAAATTTAATTAAATACGGTTATCGGCATGGACATAGGTATTTATATGATATAGATATATGTGAATTCGGATATGGACATGAATGTGTGTGTATATGGACACCCACATGGATAAATATAGGGTTAAACAATTTCTTTAAATAAAGATTTGGTGTAGACTGGGATATAGATGGATATGGATATGCCTATGGATAAGAATATCTATTGGATATAAATTGATGTAGATCCAAATAATACATATATATGTGGATAGGCACATATATGTATATATATTGTATATAAATACGGATATGGATACAGGTGAAGATTTCTTTTAAAAAAGTTTGATTTGAATTCGTACATAAAGGCGAAAACTTAAACGGATACGGATATCAGCATGGCTTCAGATATATATATATATATGAAAATGGGTGTAGAAATGAAACAAGATTTAGATATGGATATTAATATGGCTATGGATAAGAGTAGGATGTATTGATATGGATATGGGTAAGACATAGATAAAGATATGTAGATGAATATGAATATGGATATGTGTGGAAATATATATGTAAGGCTACAGTTATGGAGAAGTTCTGGATATGTATATCGTTAGAGATAAGTATTGGAATATTAACAAAACTTTCGATAAGGATTCAGACAAAAAATTTGATATTGAAAATAATTTAAAATTAAAAATAATATATATGAATGGGGATGTTCAGAAATGAGAGTAAATAATAATGTCAATACACCTAATTTTAGATGTATTGTTAGACACGGGACATGAGGAATATACCAAACACCTTTTAAAAATTCTGTGATGAAAATTGGTTTTAAAAAATAAAAACGTGTACTCACTTGCACTCGTGCCTCACTCAACGACGTACGGCTCGATAAACGCTCTCGCGTGCTCACACATGGGTAATGACTCTTATCGAACTCCTTCTCTAGCTCCTCCAATTGCTCTGGACTGAAAGTTGTGCGATTGCGACGAAATTTCGGCTCATCATCATCGTCCAAGTAGTCCGAGTCCACATGTCGACTATCATCAGGTGACTCCAACGTGTCCCGACTACCCGAACCAGGTGATATTGCACGATTATTTGTTGTCAACAGACCACCTGAGCCACTGCTGGTACCCATATTACTGCTTAAACCGCCGCTATTACCGCTACCCGACGGTGGTAGCGTCGTAAGCGTTGGACCCGTCGCTTGTGTGGGCCAAAAGTGCGCAGCTGCCGGGGCATTGGCTGCTGCAGCTGCCGCTGCGGCAGAGGGATGCCAAGTAAATCCACCATATGGATGTGGAGGATAGAGACTGTAGGCGGCGGTGCGTGCAAATTCACTGGCCACACGCTCGGCGGCACGATTGCGTAATATGCGATTGATGGAAGAAACCGAAGGTGCGGTGGTGTTGGTGCAAACGGCTGGAAGAAAATATGAAGTGAAAACATGGCACTCAATTTTGGTGTAAATATTGCTAAAATCACCAAAGCTTGCAGAATGGCGAATCGAACACACAACTAAAATTCCTATAATTATTTGATAAACTCTGAAACACAAGGTACAATAAACTAAATTATTTTTATTACAAATATTTTTCAAATTATCTCTATTATAAATATTGTTTTTCATTAAAAATCCTAAAACATTAAACTATATAATTATTTTCAATAAAAAAATTCAAAAACAAAAAAAATTACTAAACAAATATGAATCAAAAAGCTGACGCAATGACTTACAGATAGCATGGAAAAGGCTATGCCACGTTAGAGGGGGATAAGAGATTCTTCAGATTGAAGTATTACTTTGTTTAAACTTGGAGAATTATTTGACTATTGAAACCGATCGAAAAATATGGCAGGACCCATTGGTAAATGAAGGAAAGTAGCTTAATATATTTATTTTATGAGAAAACAACAGTTACACCAAGTAAACTTAGCTAAATTGAACGCTGCAATTTCTTAAGCTTAGCTTGAGACTTGATTGGAGCGATAACCAAAGCTATATATACGTATATATTATGTGAGCATATCACTATTAAATGAATTAATGCGCTGCCACAGTCATTTATGAGTTATTAAACTACTTTGCAACAAAGCCGCCTCAACAATGTGCAGTGGCTTTGTCAAAGTAGAGCCGCTACAGTGGACTTAAAGCCATCATTAACCCTGATGGGCAATCAATCAAATAGCGAGCAACGTGCAAACAAACGCCAACAGATTAAAATCGAATGGCTTGGGGTAAGCGGGAAGCGCATCTGCATTTATATGGATCATATATACCAGTAACCTGCTGCTTACGCGGCATTTTATAGTTTAGGGGGTATGCATATCGGTTTTATATAGCATTTAATCAGCGCGACGCTCTAATTGGTGTTTACGATCTTGCGCCCAATGCGTGGCATGCAATATGTATAGGCTGATATACATATATATATATATATATAGTTTAATGTGTTATCTTTTTGTTGTACATACCTTCCGATATCAACCGTTCGCGTATTTCCCATGCGAATATTGTTGGATTCTCGCGCTTGTACTGTTCGATCTTTGAGACAACTGTTGGTGTGGCGACTTTTGGCTTGGAGCCACCAATTAGACCAGGTGGACGCAGTGAGCCTGCAAGTGGAAAGAAGTTAAGAAAACAAATTAATAAACTATTGCTGGATAACAGCAACTGCTTAAAAAAATTAAAATTACACAATCATGTGGTATATACGAGTATATTCAACACAGCGGAAGTGGTACACAAATGTGATGGAAATACACTCATTTATATACGAAAAAAATTTATATATATTTTCTAAAGAAAACTACACCACAGTGTGAAAAGCTGTAAGATGTTAACCCTTTTTTTTAAATTTAAGGTACACTTAAGGGAGTCCGTTAACTACAGTACGTGAAACTGAAAACTCGTTTTTTCGAAATTGCATTTTTCAAATCAGGTGACGATGGAACTCGTATCACACATATACACTTAAAATTTTAGCTGCAGCTTAGCAAAAATATTATCAAGATTTGGTTGTTATTGCAAATTTGTATACCCTAAATGGTATGAGATATGGTAGATGTAAGTGTCGTTTACGCCATTTTTAATATGTCGGGATCTGTAATTTTTTAATTGTATTCAGTAATGTTTACAATTACATCATGAAAAGACATACGCAAGAACAACATTTACAAATTATTCAATTTTATTATCAAAATAATCGTTCCCCAATTTTAACTTTTGCCATTTTATGATCGTAATAATCATCCACCTGTCTTCGCCATTTGTCGAATAAATAAACAAAACTCTCGATTCTGGTGCGAAGAAAATCCACAAATTATTCATGAACAACCATTGCATTCACCTAAATTGACAGTTTGGTGTCGTTTTGGGTCTGATGGAATCATCGGTCCGTACTTGTTTCGAAATGAAGCTAGTGACACCGTTACTGTCCATAGAGAGTGGTATAGATCGATGATAACCAACTTTTTATGGCCGCAATTAGAAGAAGTTGATCTTGATAACATCTGGTTCCAACAAGACGGGGCAACGTGCAACAACAACAATTATCGTATGAAAAGTTTGGAGATTTGATCATTTCAAGAAATTGTGACATTGAATAGCCTCCAAGCAGTTGTGATTTAACACCATTAAACTACTTCTTGTGGGGTAATTTGAATTCATTGGTCTCTAGCAATAAACCAGACTCTCTTCAAGCTTAGATGTCAATATTGAACGTTCTATTCATGACATACGACTTGGTTTAGAGGAAAAAGTACTCGAAAATTGGGTTCATCGAATTCGTTCCTGCAAAAGAATTCATGGAAGCTTTTTGAATTTCCTTAACAGTTCTTTTTTTAGAAAAAAAATGCTATCACTCTTATTGGAAAACCCTTTATAAGCTTTCTTTAGTTCGACAAGCGTTACTCTCTAGCGAATAGAACAAACTATACCAGATGCTCAAACAAACGGGCAGCACTTGTGGTGTAACCCTGCGCAAATACGTCTTCTGAAACATGCGCATGAAGAATGTTATGATTTTTCTTTAGTATAGAAACTTGTTTGATCGCGTTAAAAAAGGTTGCAGTAACTTTTTATTTTTGTTCTCTATAAGTTACTATAATGGATTTTAAATCTTAAGTTTTAAAAACACAAGAAAAATATAAATTTGTATTTTAGTTTGTCATTTGAACCATTCACAATAGTAAAACTGATCAAAAATATGCTATACCACTTTAATCAGGTATCCGTATACTCTCTTCATACGAATTCAACTCGTTAACTTTATTGTTGATTTTCCATGTAATTTTTTTGACAATAAATTGAAGCGAGCAGAGAAATGGCGAACCGAAGATAGCTATTCTCGTATAAATGATAAGCGCGACGAGCTGAGTCGATTTAGTCAAGTCCATCTATCCTAATTAGTCCCTTACCTACCAACTATATGTTAAATAAAGCTTTAAAGAAACCCCTTAACTACAAACTCGACATTCCAAACAGGTTTACAGGATGTGCCAACACTGACCGTTACACGCAACAGGACACACTCAAAACTCATGTGATTCAGTGACAATTAGTGCAAAATTAAAAAATCATCATAAAAATGCAATTAGTATGCGCTTTCAACAAATATTTAACACCAACAACAAGCAGTTGTAGTTACCGCTATAGCAAAGTGTTTATTTGTTTGTACCACACACCAGGGACTGTTGGGCCTAAAACCATCACCACCAACTGGGAACCCTTTCGTAATGCATTTGCAACATTATCAATCATCTTTCGACAACAACAAATGCTTTGCCTGCCAACCATTTTGCCTGAGTCAGCGTTGTCGGGTTTGGTTGGCGTATGCGTTACCTGGCTACCGACTTGCTGCCACGTTGATCGTTATCATGCATATAAATGTTGGTATATGCACACATATATATACATGTAAGTGTGTGTGTTTGTATGTAACAACAATAAAGTGCACTTATGTGAATATAATAGCTTTATCATCAATTTGCAATCGGCAAGACGCGTATTTTGTACCTACAAACCGCTACTGACAGCCAAACAGACAAACAGACGGACAGGCTGCGACGGAAGCCGAGCATCAAGCGCTGCCAACTGTTGCTGCGTGTTTGTGTGTATGTGTAATTGTCTGATATGTTGACGTTGGTAAGCGCAATGTTGCATTGTGCGCCGATTGGTGTTGTATAACATAATATATGTGTTGTTATCTTTGTTGTTATTGCACTAATAACTCATCGCATGCACGAAATAAGCAGCAGTTACGCTGCACTTATTGTTGCAATCGCACAAATTACAGGAAATTTTCTATACACGTATATATAAACACAAGTAGATATGAACACAAGTAGATATGAATATGTAAATATAATGTTGGTGTATCAAAAGTCTGTATGGGCTCAATGGTGCTAAAGATCACAACATCTATCTGAAGATGATTTTATTTGTTTATATATTGAAATCTGCCTCGATTTCCGTTATATGAACCGTTCTAAGGAAATCAGTAATATTGATTTATCTCAGTTCAACAATAAAAAAGGAACTTGTTCTACTCCAATCGCTGTTAGAGGAAATCTACTCACGCCATAATAATATCATTCGAAAGACATTTGCTTGCATGTTCGTTGTTTAAGAGGATTGTCGAACTCTCTCCAATCTGACCTTTCCAGAATAGCTTTAAATCGAAATCGATTAAAAATTCGTACAAACTGAATAGCGAGGCGCTTTTCGAAATAGGAGGATCGCTAGTGATCATCCAATCTGGCTTAACGTAACCAAAACAAGGCAAGGCCACATGGGCTCAATTGTGTGAAATGTTGCCACCTTGTTGAGGCCCTATGCTCCAGAGAAGAGTAATAAGCAATAATCCTCGGACTATTAACGAACTCAAAGCTAAATTCATCGCGATACCACGCGAAATGTTCCAAAAGGTAATAGATGATACAGCAAAGTGGGCTGTTGTCAGTAGTGGTTATTATTAAGGATCTGATAAAGTAAATATATTATATCTCAATTATAATAGATGGTTGCCAACATATATACAAGAATATATTCTTAATTATACACGTATGGAATATATATACATAAATATATTATATATGTGGAAAGATACGAAAGGCGCATATTTCAAATTTGTATATACTCATTGCGCATAACAAAGAGCACTCAAGACATTTCTCGATATTGCCTTAGACAAGCAAATTTTAAAATTTTAAATTTAGATAAATTTTTGATCAATCATCATGATAATAGTACTAGAAAAAAGCATTAACACTGTGAAATCACCTTCTTTAACCGCACGAATAACAGCAGCAAATCATTAATAGGTATTTGGATTCACAAAGATTTGGAGAGTAGCGAATCGAACAAACTATACTAGCTGTTCAAACAAGCAGACAATGCTTGCGTTTCAACTTTGCGCTAACATGTCCTTTGACGTTTTCACAATTGTGTTACGATTCTTTCATTGGTAGAGCAATACTTCGTTCCGTGTCAAAAAAACGTTTTATAAACAATTATAATTGATTCTCATAATTCAAAAGAAAACATGGTAGGGTTGAAGATAGCCGAATGAAGTATCAGCATACTCTCTTGTACGAATTCAACTCGATAACTTTCTTATTGCTTTTAGATTTAATTTTTTTTGGCAAGGAGCAACTCTTAAAGATATGTAGATAGCCAGAGATATACCGAATCGAAGACAGTTTATATTAATTATGCTCACGCTTATGAAGATTATTACTACCAGGGAGTTATGGATTTTTTTCTATTAGAAACGTTTCGGCTCACAACTATTCTAACACGAAGGACATAAAGAGTGAGAAAGAAAGATAGATTAATTTTACTACCAAAAAAGTTGTAAAACAAGTCCGAAAGTAAGTTTTTATATAGCTCATACTCGTAATTATCATAAGTTTCAGGTTAAAAAAATATATTTAAACTTTTATAAATATAATGTATATACATATATGTAGATTCATGGGGGTTAACCCAATTCTATAACATCTATGGAATCGAATTTCTTGAAAATCCAAAACACTAAAAAAGTTTATCACCAGCTTTGTAGTAGTCATCAGAACCGTAAATTTTGTACGAATTTAAACAAATAATTTAATTTAAATAATTCTAACGTATATTTAACTATATCTATTATAGGATTACTCCCACATTTTAAACAAAATTTTATTTACATTTTTCGAGAAAAGTTGTCGAAACGACAGTTGAGCTAAAGAGCATTAAAATAATCAATGGAAAATATTCCACGAATGTTGTTTTTATATAGTACAGTTCCTACAGATAAGATCTTCAATTTTGAGAACTATTGAATTTTTTTATATAGTATAGTTTTAACATAACATATGTTTTATTTGGGTTTTCCGAAAATAACAGCTTTAACTCGAGTTTACTGATCATTACTACATTTACCACATCACAAAATTTCGTTTAACCCGTCAACTACTTAGTTTTGGTTGTTATATCAACACATTCAAAGTTTACCAAATCAAAAATTTTCATTTAATTCTTTGTTTGGCAACAAAATTATAAGCACGATTTTAAATGTTAAACACACTTTTTAAAGTTATAATAATTTAAACGTAGGTCTTCTTAAACAGCACAGTGAAAACACTTGATTTGTAAGCGCTAGTATCACACTCTTATTAGTCATAAGATAAGTAAAGTTTGAAGGAGGAAGCATCAATATTATATTAAACTAGACACCGAGGAATAATAATAAGCAGATCTCAAAAATGTTTTGCTGAATAATCATAAGAAGTAATAAAAATCATTTTTAGAAGAGGACACCAATATTTTATAAGCAGAAGTTAATGCTTGATGAATGTAAAAGATTCCTGTTTAACGTTTTTTTTGAAGTCTGAGGCCAGAAAAATTGTGATTAGCAAAACAAATTCATTCAACCACGATTTTAATACCCTGAACAGGGTATCTTAAGTTTGGCAGGAAATTTCTAACGCGCAGAGGCGAAACACCGCAGACCCTTTAAAGTATATATATGTATAAATGAGCAACGTGACGTGCTGAGTCGATTTAACCGTGTCGCTTTGCCTGTATATACGCGCCCTCAGGTTTTGAGGTATCGATCTGAAATTTTGCACATTCCCTTTTCATCCCAAAAAGCTGTCGCAACCGCATACAAAGTGATCGATCAAGTCCGATCCGAACATATTGTTCATAATCGATCTTTGTATACTTCTGAGAACTTATTCTTTCGAACCTTAGTTTTTTCAACGAAATTAGAATTACAAACTAATTTAATTTAATCTTAAATTTTAGAAATAATTGCTGTGTACTCACCTAGTAGCTTGGAGACAGCACCCTGTTGCGACAACATATGCTGAGCTATATCGTAACCGCGTAGACCGCCGAAACGAGACAACTCGAGTAAACGCTGTTGGGACATGAGCGCATTCAGCGTGGTGGGCGATGGTGAGCCACCGGCTCCGAAGATTGCAGCGCCCGGTATTTGCACAGAGGGTGGCAGGCCGACTGGAATGTAAAATGTAATTTTAAAAGAAAATATTTTTTTTTGTAAATGTTATAGAAATAAATGTTTTATAAATAATAATTTATAAATTCGGGTTGTATAGCCGCCTAACTGCACCTTCGCTCGTTGAAAGCGCTTTTGTGTGCTTGTTCATTGAGAATGCTAATGTTTGCCTACGATTGAACTAATTTCTCAATATATCGCGCAGGCGGCGCAGTTCCGCCGACTTTGCACTCCGCGGCGAATTCGTAATGGCTACTAAAACTAATATAATTATAACAATTTCGCTGCATCAATTCGTATCAAACTTTATGCTTAATTACCAGTGACTAATTTGGTTTAACATGACTAACTGTATTAAATAAATAGCGTTAATTTTGTGTTTACTATTTTTCTGCCGTTAAGCAGCGCAGCAACAAATAATTCGAGCAAAATAACAAACAAAAAGAGCTTTTTGCCGCTTAGCGGGTCGGTGCGCGGAGCGGTAGTGGCACATGAGGCAACGTTTGTTGCCGTCACAACCACACGGCATACCCTTGTCACCTGAACTAGTTGAAATAAATTAAGAAATTTATACAGGTGTGCTACATAAGCAGATCATGACATTTATTAAGGTTTAATTGTTTTCCTACACGAGCATTTCAAGCGATTGTGTACACCTAATATACACCCAATTTCGTCTGCTCAATTCAACATTTACAATTATGATTTACGTATATGCATAGGTACATATGTGCAAACACACAGGCGCACAGTGCAAACAGTGCGAACAATCGGCACGTTTTAAATATTTAATTAACAATAACCGTGGAAAAACATTTATAAAAGATAACAAATGCCAAAAACAGTAACCACAATAAATTTAACAGAAAATATAAAATGCTTAAAATACAAATATTATTTTTTATTTATAAATATCCAAAAGAAAGAGAATTTATGCTTAAAATAAATTATAAAAAAATTTTTTTTAAGTAGTTTTAAATTAATTAATTACCACATAAAATTGCTGAAAATGCGTTAACTATCACAGCTGTCAGCGCTTGATTTAAAGTTGAGCGAATTCTATGACTTTTTCACCCTAACCGAATTTCCATGCATACATTCCGGCTAGCTACCCTCACATAAATTATTCTAATCAAAATTCATTAACTTTCATAACATTAATTAACATAATTACGCCGTTTTTTATAAGCTTAGCCACTTAACTACTTAAGGGCATTCTAACATAATACTTTCATTAGAAAATAAGTGAAAGCTGCGTGCGAAAGCTTTAAGCTTTCCAAAAAAAAAGGTGAAAAATAAACAAAAACATATTTTCCACAACTTGTTTAATGATTATGTATTTATGTGCTTAATTCGCGAAATATTTTAATATTTTGGCAGCTTCAGTAAAAATTCGAACACAGTGCTTTCATTACAAAAATAAAAGCTTTGTATGGAAACTTTGAGCTTTAAGAAAAAAGTTGAAAATAAATATTTTTCTACGTTTTTCCCATGATTATGTAACCTGTGTGCTACATTTGCTAAAGTATTTATATTTATTATATATATATATATATATATATATATATATTTATAACATGGAATTTAAACATAAAATAAGAAACGAGATATAAAAATAAGATGTGAAGTGAAATGTTCAGGAATTCTCATTAAAGGAATAATAATAATGCGCATGAAAGTAGTATATGACGTCTTAAGCTTTAAAGTGGCCCATTTATTAGTGAGCATATGAAATGAGCTTTCAAAAATTATAAAGTTTAAAATTTAAAGCAAAAAAAATTTTTTTTGAGATTGTTCGATAACTATTGTAAATATTGTTTTTTTTGTATCATTTTGTGAAATTCTACTTTCTTAGCTACATTTTATTCTAAGAACTAGTCTAAGCAGCGAACAGAAACTACTTTTAAATGAATAAAATGAAAAAACTCTCTGCTTTAAAAAATATATATAATAATAAAAATTAAATTTTTTAATTCACTTGTCTTTCATAAGCGAGTAGCAAACGAAGGTGCAAGATTTTAGGTATTTAACAATACTGTCAACAACTCAGTTACCAATAGTGAGAAAATGGAGTATAAATTTATCTGTTTTGGCTGCGCAATCTTCGAAATACCTATTCTATTCTGCAACAGTTCTTAATTTGAATTTCGTTATTTTCTTAACCAAGCTCGATAAACTCAAAAAATAACCTAATTTTATTTATCGCTTTCAATAATTATTATATTTCCTTGCAACTATCGTTAAATAACAAAAAAATTTGAATTTTTTGATTTCAATATAGACTCTTCGTTTGTTTCTATATGTATATGTTGGATTTGGATTTATGAAACTTAATTTCTTCTTAACCTCATATTCGTACATTATTTTATGATACGTTGATGACGACATAAAATGTTTTTGTTTTAAGAATTGGTTTTTTTTTTAATTTTATATGGGAAGACATACCTAGAAAAGTAAAAAGGAAATATTTTAAAAAATTTTACACTGTGTTTATTTAACTTTACTGATGTATTTATTATTGTAATAGTTATAATATTTATATATAATATTCTTTCCTAGTGAAATTAATTACTGGCTTAAATTTTGTTTTATTTTAAGATCTTACTTAATTTTTATTTTGTATCGAGCATATACTCAGTTTAGCGCATGACTGCTACCATATTATTTCTAACGTTCATCGTTCCTCATTGGAGGATCAAACAAACTTTCAAAAGATTTTCTGGCACGTAAAAGCTAAACAAAGAAGTCACTACAACGCTAAGAGGTGCCTTAAAACACATAGGAACTACATTTTTAATGGCATACGAACTCACATAAATAAGATAAGCCACTAGCCAAACATCTAATTGTACTTTTGTCAAACCATTTTGGAAACTTTTTCTCACTAAATTTAAATTTTAACTGATTCAGGAGCATGCCGACAAACCCGTCGGAAAATTTTATATCATTCACACAGTTTTATAATAACTGTTATCATTTTTTAATAATTGAAATAAATTCCGAAACTTACTATTGCATTGTGGCGGTATTGTGGGCGCACCACCTGTACCCGCTAAGGCTGGTATTCTTGGTGGTTCCATTTTCCAATGCGCTGGTATGCTCGTATTTGCGGCGGCCAATGTTCCAAATTTATGATTAATACCCGGTTCAATCAACATGACCAAGCGAGCACTGCAGCTTTGGGAGTAATTTTTCACGATTCTTAGGTTTATAGTTATATATGCGTATTATTTTGTGGGAGTTGCTTAGGGAGTATACTTGAAGAGTTACACAAGAAGCTACATACTAAGCAGCAGTGTTTGTATGTAATTATGCATTTAAGTTATAGTAACTGTTTGTGGTGATAAGGCATGCACAATCACGCATTAACGCACAAAAACAACAACACAGCGCGCTATTATATGCATATAATATAAGTACAGTTTAGCGAAAGTAAGAAATGTGCGTTAGTTTGAATATATGTTTTTTTTATACTCTACTTTCTTACAATTTTTGTGCACTTTTGAAGTTTTGGTAAATTTTTTTGTTTATTTAATTTTTAATTGATTTCATTTTTTATTAATTATTTTTGAATTTATTTTCGTTTATTATTATTTTTTAATTTTTTTATATTATTATAATTTTTTTTTTAATTTCTAAGCTGTCAATGTTTTTACATTAATTTTTTTACTAATACACACATAGTTTTTATTATTATGCACTTTTTTCCATATTTCACGCTTTATTTTCGTGTCTTCTCAATCGCGTTGTTTTTTTTTTTTTTTGTAATTTTATTTTATTATTGCAAACTTTGATTTCACATAACGCGTCCGCACTGAGCGTAATCATGAATATTTTTCATACAACGACACGATCCACACACGAAAGCCGAACTCGGCGCACTGAATTAACAAATTCCATCTCAACTAGTTGTGGCGGCTTTGCGTTACGCCATTCGACTCAATGCGCCACCGCCAAAACACCACCGCGCACCGCTTCAATTAACCAACAACCGCCCGCTGTAGATGTTAGCCTGTTCGAGCCAATTTGCCGTGCCATTTGAGTGAGTGCTTTTGTATGCTCACGCGCTCAAATGAACAACAACAAAAGCCTGTGTCAGTCGCCAACACATGTACAACAATTTTATTATTCTTCTTGCCTTTATTGTTGCTGCTTTAGTCATCACCACCATCGCTAGCATTCCGCCACCGGTTTTTCGACCTCAATGCACAAGAATAATGGCGGCGCGCAATAAACGCCAAGGCACCACTAGTGCGAAGGAGCAAGTTGCCGGCAACTCAGCTGCTGTCGTGCCACTTGCTCTCTAGCGTTTTAAAAATAGTGAGCGCTTGTTTTACATCGCTTGTTCTTTTTGCTGCGGCGTTCGCATGGACTTGACTCTGGCCGCGCTTGCTTACCTAAATCACATTCCGTGCATTAATTGCCGCCCGTTGACTGGCGGTTGAGCGCTTGTATGCCTGCAGTGGGCAGTGCCGTGCGCTCATGCTCGCGTTATCCGATACCAACAATGTCGTGCCTGCGCTCTCTCGCTTACACTGCTGTTGGTTGGCGTTGTAAAATTTCGCTTGGTACTATTCTTTCCAGTTGTTCGCCGCAAACTTGTCAGGTTGTTGTTGTTGCTTTGTATGTGCACATTTTTATTGCTGTCGTAAATTTTATATCACTCTCTTTTTTGTCCCGCTTTGTTGTCTGCGCTTTAGTGGCTGCCACTAACCCTTCTCCCGCGCACACATAACATTCTTAGTTTATCAATTTATTTCTTCCTCCCATTTGTTGGGTTGTGCATATAATTGCTTCGGTCTTGTGAAAATTGGACGCGCACAGAGAGCGTAACTCGCTCATTCGATATGGAAATCGTAGTTCCACTTTTGTAAATATTTATCGTTTTTATCGTTAAACCTAGCTATTGCGAACCGCCTACAAGTGCAGCCCCTTTCGGTGCCTATTCACGGTTATATATGTATGTATATGTATATATGATGTAAAATTCAAATACGTACGTAAAATATGTATGTATGTAAGCATTTTGTAGTTTTTGCTAATATTTAATGCTTGAACAGAAGACTGCACTATTCGCATTTACAACTTCAGCAATAGATACATGTGTATATTAGTAGTAATTAAAAAGATATTTAAAATTGATTTAAGCATATGTACAGACAGTTTTCCTATAGCCAACCAGCAATTGCAGCTATAAATAGTATGTCTGTCTGTATTATTATAATGGGGATACATTTTTGGTACCCAAATTGGATATTTTAAATTTTAAATTCTTACCTATGTAGGTTTTGAAAAGAAATAAAAAAATCAGGACTGATACTTTCCCTAAGATATTAACCATGGTGGTCGAATATAATGTATTTACATTTGTGTACATATCTGAAAGTTTATGCCAATAATCCCAGGGCTCTTGGAAAAGGTCTGCTGAAAAAATTTAAGTGACTATGTGTGATAGTTTTCTAGTATTTGAAAAACGCAGTTTTGAAAGAAAACCGTTTGAAATTTTACGGCTGAATCTGACCCGTACCCTCGGTACTACCGCCGATTGGGCAAAATGTGTGTGTAGGAACAGATTTTTTTGAAAATCTTAGACTAGCCTAACAACTTAATGCTATATGCCCATGATAATTAATTGTTATATTTAAAAACTCCCTTTTGAGTTGTAAAATAAATGGCTATCTTCATTTAAGGCTATGTGTGTGCGACTTTGCTTAGTCAAGGATACATAACATATGCTGGAATTAGTAACAGACGCGCCGCCCTTCCGTACTTACCGTCCGTATCAAACGAAATTTTTCACAAGTTATGCCCGTAGTTGCAACGCAGAATTGCCATTGTTCTATTTGTATACATTATTTTTGCACACATCTAACTTTTCAGTTATAATTTTTCATACTGTAAAAGATCAAAGCTAAAATTCAACTATTAAATAGAAATTTAAGAATTCTACGGGAAAAATCCATTTTTTGCGGATATCCCATGTTACGGACGGTAGAAGCGCTCTCAAAAGATAGATCGTATCAGCTGATACGGTATCCGGGTTTGCGACTTTCATTAATTGAAGCAATAGTCAAATACTTCATCATTTTCGAGATAAAGTTGATATTTCGCTTAAAGCAACAAACCGAATTCAAGCCGAACGTATTCAGTTCAAATTCTAACCGTAGTCGATTATGGTTCGTTAATTAACCGACAACAACAGCAGCTCATACCATACTTGCTGTGTTAAAGAAATGGGTGTTCTCTTTTGCTTTTGGATAACTAAGGACTACATTATCTACAAGTAAAATATCTGAAGTAAATAATTAGCGTACTCGTGAAGACACTCTTACCTCACATTGACTGCCATAACGCCAGCGCCAATAAACATTTTAGCCTTGAAGCGTAGTGTAGAATCAGCTATTGCATAAACAATTTAGATGCAAAACCTTACTCGGTGTACATATTTCTATATAAGGCGGGAACAGGAACAATTACAACAACTTTTAAGGTGACTCCAGGGATCTTCAAGTGCAACATACTGCGAAAACTAAAGTACGATACGGTGACAAAAACTCGGCCGTCAATTATCAATGTAAAAATAAACACATTTTCGGTTTAAATTTCGCTTCCAATGAAATTACTAAAACAAAAATATTCTACAAGTACCTTAGAAAGTCCTTTTTTTCGAGTTCAAAAGGTCTAATGCGAGTTTTTCACCCACCTAGAAACTCGCAATCATTCTAATTAATTTTGGCTATGTGATTTTGTAAAAGTTTTGTGGAGCATATGACATCGCTCCAAACTCATTCTAAAACATCTGATTTGTTTTTTAATAAAGTTACGTAGAGGTATGATAAGAAAATATTCACCAGATATGCTCCATGTAACCTTTTCTGTTCCCTGAACTAAAATATAACACATCAAGGTTCGATTAAGACCTTAATGAAATTCACCGAAGAATCTAAAGTGCATTACAACTAAAAGCTATACAAATTTAAAATTAAATTGAAGCTAATAATAAAGTTAACAGAAATGTTATTTTATTTTTCACTTTTCATTTAAATTCCATGAGTTCTTATTTTGTCAATAAAACAGAGCGGATCTTCATTACTAAAGCTCTAAATTTAATGTCATCTGTTTGTACCAGATGAGAGAGGCATATTTGCAGCTTGCTTTTAAATTTTACGTTATATATATCTGAATAATTACAACATTTTAACAACAAAATAAATGAATTACTGAAAAACGAACTCTCAAAAAAATGCAGTAAATATTTTAAGTGTGCAAAATTCACTTAGCCTACTTTGATTTTTCGTGCCTAGATTAGTATATAAAAATAATAAGTAAAGAATTTTGGTCAAAACGTAGAAAAATAAGTAACTAAAATACTAAAATGTTATTTTCCATTTTTAAATATAAAAAAGAAGACCCGATTCGTCACTACGTTGCCCTATTCACAAAATATTAGAAGTTACAAATTAATTAAATGCAAGCGAGTATGTTTCTAATCTAAAACTCAATGTATCTCTCCGTATATTTTCCTTTTATACTATGTTTGTTCGATTTGTCAGTCTCCAACTTCTAAAAATTTTATAAGAGCTACTAAAGTCGACTTGAGCCAAGGAAGTTAGTTTGATTTCTGGTAAAAAACGACAGGATTTCTTAAACAATAATTTACAGTTATAATTTACCTACATACAAATACAGGGCGCTGTTTTAATTCAAAACACAACAGTCTCAGAATATATTTTACTATATTATATTAAACAACTTGAATATATTCCTACAGCTATACACAGTAAGAAGAGTGTAGCCTTTATATATTAAATCAATTAATAATTATATATACACTGGTATTTATTTAGTTATGCATATACATATATATGTATGTATACATGTGCGTTTGCAATTCATAAGTGAACTTTAGAGGCAAGTTTGAAAGACGTAAACGAGCCCATTAAACGATTTCTTTCTACTCGTGCATGTAATCATGGCAATGATTGATGTGCACAGAGCGAAGTCGGTTGGCCACTGCATGTTGCACGAATCTATATCATGTTTGTATGTATGTGTATAGAATTACCAATAAATGCATATGCCAACCGGCATACAAATGCAAATCCAACCGATAACTAGTTACAATAACAAAAATAAAAACGTACAATAACAACAACAAATACATATAAATCAAAGAAAACGGTTGTAAGAAAAAACGGGTGCAAGTGTAACACTGGTGCTTACACAGAAGCTTAATTTCATCAGGCACTCAAAGGAATTCAGCTATTAATCTGTCAAATGCAACTTGGCATACAACAGCAGCAACAACACGCTGACACTGATGCACACGCATTGCAATAAATGGATGCAAACACGCACAACGTGCTACTAAGCAGCACATACATGCATACATATACATATCTACTAGTATATCTACATACATATATGTATGTGTGGATATATTTACATGAGTGTATGGAAAAAAAGACAAAACTGCATTGCAACAAACCATGTAGAAATGAAGCAAATAAAAAACAGCAAGTAAGGAAGAGCTAAGTTCGGGTGAAGCCGAACATTTTCTACACTCGCAATTGCTAAGAATTATCGACGCTTAAAATACATATTTCGAGTTATCTGTAAAACATTATTATGAAAATTTTTTGAATTGGGTGTAGGCGACCTAGAGGTACATATGGACCGATTTCGTCCATTTTTGTATCAACCGCATTTTACTATATACACATTGAGTGTAGCATTTTTGTTTAATTTGATTAAGACTTTTCTATCTCTGAACGATTAATATAGTTAGCTGTGTTCGATTCGCTGGAGTGTAACGCTTGGCGAATCGAAGAAAATATAACAGATGCTCAAATAAACGGGCAACACTTGTGGTGCAACCCTGCGCTAACATGTCTACTGACGCAAGCGTAATAGTGTTATGATGTTTTCTTAGTGAAGAAATCTTTTTCGCGTTAAAAACGTTACTGCAATACTTGAATTTTGTTTTCTATAAATTATTATAACTAAGTTTAAATCTTATGTTTTAAAAATACAAGGAAAAAAAAGAAACTTGTAATTTCATTTGTCATTTGAGTCACTCACAATGGTAAACTGGCCTAAAATATGCAAAAAAAAAATTGCCAGCATTGAAGATAGAAGTTATACCACTTTAATGAGGTATCCGCATGCTCTCTTGTTACAATTCAACTCGATAATTTTGTTGTTGCTTTCACATGTAATTTTTTGACAAGAAAGCGAAGAAATGATCAATTGAAGACAGCTAGTATAAGACAACAGAAAGTGCGAAAATCAATATATTGAGTGTATTGGGGCTAGGAGAACTTCTGAAACGATTTCATTAAGAGAACTGACACATTGACTTATGTATTCGGCATAAAAATAATATAATGCAAATTTTATATCCAAAATTTGAGGAAACCGAGTTCACACGTTTTTAGTATCAAATAGTACAGTATAGTCAAGATAAACCACAATATGGGTAATTAATTTTGTTAATATTATATATACAGGTTCGTATTGAGAAATACATAAAAAGTATGTATTGACCAATACAAAAAGCCATCCGGTAGTTTAAAAATCCTTCTATTAGCTATATTGATGCTAGGGGAAACACGGAACCGATTTTATAGATTTTTAGCACCACAGCGCGTTATTATCATGAAAAGACGTCGTCTGTATTATTTGAAGATATCTCACAGACTGATCCATATTTTCGGTAAAAAGTCAGCCAAAACTACGGAGGGCCTAATAGTTGGTATATGGAGACTAGGGAGAAACGCTGACGGATTTCGACCATTTTTGGAAGAGAATTGTTATATACATACACATACATAAGTATAGCTATGTGAGCAAAATTACATTTTGATATCTTCATTAGCTATGATGAATTAAAAGTCGCTGAAGGAATGCAAAGAATGCTCTAACAAAGGTTGTTGTTGTTTCGGTTCAATTTAATCCATAATCAGAACATGCAAAGAAGGTAGTTTTAGAATGCTCTGTAACAAATAGGGTTCAAATATATCGAGTGATTTCTGATATACCAAGAAAACTGCAACCAGAGTCCAATTTTTGCACTGATCCACTGAACTCAACTGAGATTCTATAGATAGTTATTGCACTTTTAGAATAGAAATATCGATTATGAACAGAAATATCGATATATATGATGGCGAATCGAAGACAGCTTATATAACACTGTAACTAACGCGATTAATTTTAAATGTTAGAAACAACTGTTAGTAGAACAAAGTTATTATGCACTGCGCAAAATGTTGCGCGAGTACAAACATAATTAAAGCAAGTCAAAACGTGTTGCCAGGAAAGAGTAATGACTAGTAGGAAAATTACAAAAGTGCCAACAAAAGTTTGGCCAGGCATAAATAATGAACACACAGCAATTGTTTGTACATATATACCTTATATGTATATATATTTATGGTATATACACAGCAGATACATATGTATATGTACATGTATGTAACAAATGTTGATTGTGTCAAAAGCAACGCTGAAAGTGGCTGCATTGGGTGGCTGCATGCCATCACGCATAAATCACTTGGGCGCTGGGCAGCGCTGCAGCGAGCAGGCCGCTACCGCCGCTCACAATTTATACTCGCACTACCTTTTGCGGTTGGCATTCGAAATATGCCCGTCAAAAACTTGTAAACGAATCGAACAGTAGCTGCTCGCTAGCTTCATATTTTTATATGCAATTGCCGGGCTTTTGAGTTATTTTTTTTCTTTTTGTATTTCTTTTTACTCATACACACATAAGCTCAGTATAATTGTTATGTGCGTGTGCGTGGTGTCGTCGTTAAGCGCAAGAAACTGCACTAACTGCACGTCATCATCAGTGTCAATCGACTGTGCGGCATGTAAGTAAGCGAGCGAATGCGTGCAGAGAAGTGAAACTGGTCGAGTGTACGCATGCGCAGCAAACACACAGCGCAAACGCTGACAAAATGCCATATAAAAATGACACACACAATATTGTGTATGTAAATAGTTGAATATGTTGTGACACATCCTTGCCAAGTTCAGTAGTAGCGGCGCATGTGGCAGCAAACAGGATCCAACCGACATTCATTATAAATTAATTTACCACAACGACTTTTTAATGAGATTTGATTTTATGTACAATATTTCCACAGCCGTTACACAAATAAAGATCGACAAAAAATAATGCAAGTACAATTATGTATCGTGCCACACACATACACAAACATTTTTAGGCGTTATTAAGCGGAAGCTCGTGATTGCAGGCTGCTGAACGACACTTAACTGCGCGCAGTTGCACAGCCGCAAGGTGTATGCTAATGGCACATGCATATCATAAGAAAAAAATTTGATTTTATAGTCGCTAGTGTTGCATTTATGCCTTCTTACTAACGAACTTTGCGACTTCCAAGTAGACTTATAACCAAATTTCTAAGTCATAGTCGTTATAATTGCTGCCGATTCGTAACAATAAAAACTCAAAATAGTGAACCAAAAACTACTGGCATGCCCATTTGATATAAAATATTTTATAGCGAAGCTTTCCCAATACAAATGGTGATTTTGGGCTTTCTCTGAGCTCTACCTTGAGGGGTATTGTAGTCTAGAAATAAAAAAAGCGATTCGAATCGAAAATTGATCAAAGTTTAACTATTCAAGAATATGGTTACAAAAGCATTTTTCAAAATTCAAATTATTTTCGGAGGTATATACATAGGCATTTCTCAGGTTCTACTGGACCGATTTACCTAAAATTTTTAGAGAGTCATCTTTATAGACTTGTCTATGTCTGGACATTGCGATATTATTCTAGTTTAATATATTTTTTACAGATTGCTAGGAGGGTTGAAATCGTGGGTACGGTCATGTGCCAATTTTTTGAGTCCTACTTCATCAGCTGCTAAATTTTAACCCTTTTTATTTTTTGATGTTTTCCTGAATTTTTGTAATATTAATAAGAAACGAATAAAGAAATGGATAGTAAAAACATGAATTACCTTTTTTGCGACACTTCAAAAGTTCAAATATTATCTGAAACTCATGCCTCTAGACTAGAATACCCCATTAAGGGGTTACATGGGTTTCGTCGAGCAAAAAACGGCATATTTTTAAAAGTTTTTTTTTTCAAAATAAAATATTTTATTTAAACTTTTTATTATTCAGTACATACAACTCGGTCATTACGACGTTATTTCCGGCAGTCCATCGGAAAAAAGGTGCTTCCGCATTGACAGCAGAACTTCTGACAGGATCATCAAAAGTAAAAAGGAAAAAATACGTGTTTGAACTAAGACCAATAGCTAAGTATTGGAGGGAAAAAAATAAAGTGAAAATTGTATTTTTGGCAGACGTTTTTACAAGAACGTGCAAATTCTGGTGAAAATTGTAATTGAACAAAAAAAAATTCTTCATGCAAGACTTTGTAAGTTATATCTCAAAGACAGTCAAGATTGCTCACGAAAATTATAAACAGATTTTAGTGAGAAATCTTGACAACCGACTTTGAGAACACATTTTCGAGAAAAACGCGTTTAAAGTTTTAAGTGACTATATACTTGGCTTCGAGAGCGTATTTTTTCAAAGCTGTACCTCCAAAACTATTACTGGGATCAACTTGAGAATTTAGGACTATATTCTAGATATGTTATAGAATTAAATAAAACAATCATTTTTATTTTTTTGAAGCCATGAAACCCATGTAACCCCTTAATACCCAACCTTGAAAACAAGTTATTTTTTATGCTATGGAAGACTGAACCAGTGAGCAGTGGGTATTTAAGCTATATGAATCATAAATATAAACCCTTAAATTTACCAGTCAAAACTCGTAAAAAATTTTCTTTGCTTAAAGTATACTTTAGGGTTCTAAAACGTTATTCAATTGATAGAATAGTGAAAAAAAATATTTTCCCCTATCCAAGCCGCTTTAATGCCCACAGATAAGATTTCAAATGCGTTGTTTTTTTCGAAACTGTATATTTTTAGTTGGGCGTCGATGGCACTCGGAAATTAGAAGATAAGTATCTACTTGACATTTTAACTATAGCATTACAGCAATATTATCTTATAAGCTGAAAGCGCTTTTTATTATTATTATATATTATTATGTCTTTTTGTTTACAAAAAATACATACATATTTATGTGCCAATTTTTCGATCAAAAAAAGCGTTTTACAATTGTACATACCAATACATGTAAAGCTAAACACATATGTACTTTACCAGCAAATCTTATTAAGATTGAAATGTTTTTGAATTCGTTTCAATTTCTGTTTCAGATTTTACCAGTTGCTTGAACAACCCTCGTCCGTATATGTTATCCCCTCTTAAATAAGGTGACTTCGAAGATTTGGCCAGCGGACGTCACTTTGTATCAAGAATGTCGGTATACACATTTCTTATAAAATCAAAACAATGTCTGAAAGACAGAAATCTGATCCTTTTTCCCCTACTTCTAGAAAAATTTACAAAATTTTCCCTTTTTTGAGACGTCTACAGGGACCCAACCCCTTAATAGATGCATACAAAATACTTAGCTGGTAGCTCATTGATCTCCGAAAAAAATTAGTAAGCAGCTCGCCAACAACTCAAACACGTGCCCAAACCATTCACAAAAGTAAGAGTATAGTTTATTGAACGGTTAATAAACCACTTCATTGAAATTAGCAGTGAAGATGATATCTAGTCTAGTCGAACTAGAAACCAAACATATATAGTTATCTCTAGCTAACTGTCAACTCGAACATATCCGATGATTGTGCCTTTTTGAAAAAATGGTCTTGAGAAATTGAGAGATTATTTCTAAAACTAGTATTCCACTCAGTTAGATACTTTAAGATAACTTTGAATATTGAAGTTAGAATATATAATAAAGTGTGAAAACAGATATTTCAAAAAAATGCAAGCCGAAATGCGAACTGAATGCAGTAACAAACGTAGTGAGCTTGCCTTTGCCATAAACCACAGATCGCAATGATTATAGAGAGCGTGAATCTCCAAAAATATATTGCGATTGCTTGTGTTCGAAAAGTGTATAAAAATAGACGGCCATTACTTCTTGACATCTTGAGACCCAATAGTCATAAAATGTGCGTAATTATTGGTAACATTTATCTTTCTCAACTCGTCTTAGTATCATCATTCATTCGTGCATATATATTTAGTTCCATAATAACAAGTGTTTACCTATACGAGTGTGTAAACAGGGGCCTATAATCTACACGAGTCTGCCCGCGTCAATTTGCCGTTACACCTCCATCACAATTTTTTCCACCTGATAACAAGTCACGATGCATACAATAATTTACTAAATCAACATACTCCAAATGAGCCAACACAGGCGCAGCTTGAGTCGCAACAACAACTAGCATGATCCATTTCTACTTCGTCACCATTAGCGGCGCTCTTAATACACATGCGCAGACATTATGATAAATACGTGCACGAGTACGCTCGGTATAACAGGCAGCAACACGATGAAGAAAGCAATCGAAGGCGTCAATGTGCGTAGGCTCTTAAGAGAGCAACGAAGTAGGGTAAGGATCTCGTAGGTGGGTCAGAAAGTGAGGCACGGAGTGAGAGTGAGCATAGCATCTTACAACGGCACCACAACCATCCAATGTTGGCCATCCGACGTTCCGTCGCTCCGTGGAGTGCATGAAGCGCCTTCAAGTGACACTTCAACAATCAAGCATTCGGTTTCATTTTCATACAAAATTGTTTATTTACTTAATTCGATTACCGTATTGCTCTTACTGACGTCCCCTACTCTTCGGCGTCATCATGGTAAACCATCACAAATATATTCAACGACTTTGCTGCTCGTTACCGAATCATGCTCTTTGCTAAGTTTACACAAAAGTTACTGTTGTTACGTGTTGTGTTCTATTGCATATATGTAGCCGAGTAGGTGTAAATTTCTATCGGCAAACCCTGTTGGGAAAATATGAGCAAGCAGTATAGCAGACAGATTAGTGAAATAATCTCCGAAAACTCAAAAACTTTTCATGCAAAATATCTGTGAAAAATATCTTATTATAAGTAACAAGTAGTAACCAAGTCGGATACTTACTCTTGGGGTTTTTGAACCCTGTAATTAAATAAAACTGATACTTTGACGGTTTGGCTTAGTTGAAGGACCAACAATTGTTAAAGCATTATTACTCAAAAACAAGTATTGCCCTGATATAAGACTCCAATGCCGGTATTAGATCGTTCTTGTATATTTCGAAGCCTACACAATAAAAATCTTCGATTTTATAGGAAGATCTTTCCTAGCCTATTACATCGATCTGACAGTTGAAATCAAATCGGTTACCGATCACATACTATCTATTTATTCATCAACTCACTTTCGAGAGTAAAATTTATTTACGGTGAAATCAAAACACTAATATGTATACAAGTATATACTCGTATATACTCGAGCAAACTTTTGCGAAAGCGTTGATTATTTTCATACCGGATGTGTATATTTTCAGGAAGTGTTAGCATTGGTCGCGTTAATTTCGGCTCTAACACAGTCGTGTGTAAAACTAAGTCGATTAAATAGTCAGACTGAAGAAGAAAAAAGAGAAATACGACGAAAACAGACATATTATCCAAAACGTTATGGCTCTAATGACAATTTAGGCAGTAATAACCTCGAATTTGTAGTCAATTTGATGTTTCAGCTTTATTAAATTTGGTGACTTTAGAGGTGAGCGTTTTCAGAAAGGCATAGATGTCAAACCAACTGGTAAAACATAAAAATATGTGTTTGATATTTCTGTTTAGTATAATTGGCGAATTTTCTTACAAAGACTTAATAACAATTGGTCGATATTTTTTTCAACTGAACGTTGACTGCATTACGTTATTGTCAGGATCAAAATTTTTTACTCCTTTGGACCTTGCTAGTGGACTTTTTTGTCAATGATTTACGCTGCTAAACTATTTACAACTATAAGTTGAAAACCAAAATACATTATTGGCCACTTAAGCTTTAAAAAGTGTTGCAAAATATACTTCATAAAGCTCAGACTAATAAAAGTGTAATTTCATAAATTTGTTTACATTTAATTTAAAATAAAAGTACTGCAGGTATCAACAAAATAAGGGGAATTGAGTGCGCAATTTGACATTTAATTTCGTTGGCAATCTGACAGTTGTTAAACAACAACAACAAAAAGAGAGGACCTACAGAAAAACAGCTGAACGGAAATAACTAATTGAAGTTTACGAAAAACTAAATTTGGTAGAATTGAGAAGAAGAAATATTTAAAATGAAATATGCAAGTTTAATTATTATTTTAAAAATTAGACTTAAAACCAACAAAATTTATAAATTTCTGGTGAAAATTTAATCATAGGATTTTTAGTTATTTTAGTTTTTGAGAGCGAAAATTTGCCATTTCTTCAAATATACAGGATATGACAGCTTTGAGAAAATGAAAGTAGTTACGTTTATCCATCTTATGAAATTCGAGTGATGTTCAAAGTCTAGATTTCAAAGTTAGATATCCAAAAATGCAAAGTGGTGACTCTATCATATCCTCTATCTATCCTCTATGACGACTCTTGATACATTGGTTATTAGTACATAACTATACAAAACCGAACTTAAGTGCACACTCTCCAAATTTTTCCTACAGGATTGCTTACCCACCAAAGTACTCGCATGTGTAGGAGTAAACTGTCTTTTGTTTGGACAAGTGCCAAATAGGATTCCTTGGGTGGCAGTTCAAGTCAAATAGAACACCAAATTAATAAGCGTTTTTGTTACTTTTATGAATGAAAATGTATGTAAGTACAAGTATGTATGTACACGTATACATGTATGAGTGCGTGAGTGTATATAAATTGATGTTCAGTTAATTTTTTGTGGCGTTGTGTTTATTATATGATTCAGTTTGCCTGAGATTATCCATTAAATCGATTTCAAGCACTTTCAAGTAGGGTTCATTTTATTTGCTCAGGTTAATTTATGCTGATGATTTTTCGGCGCGCCATCTCATGCTATGCTTAATAATATAGTAATAACAAAATATATGGTTATACACGTAAACGTGTATATTACACTGATTTTGGATACTGTGAACTACTTAAAGCACGCGCCAGTTACAGAAAAAAGTAAACGGAAAGTAATATAAAAATACTGTAGTCAGATGTACATATGTATACACATTTTTTTTATACCAAAAATTCGGAAAAAAATAAAAAATTTCACCAGATATTCGACCTACCTACGATGGGAGGGACATGTCTCCGCCCTGCTAACAACTTCAAATATCTAAGGCTCATTCCAGACAGGAATCTTTCTTGGAAACCCAATATCGAGAAAAGAGCACGGTAGGCACCTGTTGTCCTGTACTACTGCAGAGGGGCCATTGGTAGAAGGTGTGGACTCTCACCAAAGGTAGTTCTTTAACTCTATGAAACCAAGCCAATAACGTTCTACGCAATTTTTGTATTTCGCGAAAACGGGCGGCTCTTATCAGTATTTATGGTGCACTGCGCAAGTTAGTGTGCTAACTATGGCGCTCAATATTTTGCTGGTTATTGCATCAATGAACATAGTTGGAAGATGTATGGCCGCGAAAGCTGTTCTGAACACTGAAAAGTTGGGTACTTAGATGACTGCGAGCCTAGGTGCTCTGGAGATCTCGCACACTTTGGTCTCATTCCAAAATACTTAGATTACCGGTGTGATGTGGAGGGAGGAATCTATGAAAGATTGCTACATTTTCGAACACTTTGTATCAAATTAGACAAAGTTATTTCTGGAGCTACTTCTGGCCGTGGGCCTGCTGTCCAAACTCCCGATTGACGCAGAACGCAACTCTGTTCTGTTGTGTTCCATCGACCGAATACACCCAAATCACGTATGTATTTACATATATAAAAGGAACTGTCAAAGTGTTGGTATAACAACAACAATAACAAAATTCATTCCTGTTGTTAGTCCCTATAGGAAAACAATAGATTTTATATCCAGCCAAGGTCTAAGCAGAATCAATAAGCAATGATTTACTGGCTACAAAAAAAAGAACATCTGAAAAAAAATCAGAAGTCCTCTTGCCTGATGTTTTTACATTTTTAAGTATCATGATTTTATATAATTGATTCTTGTTTAATTAATTTTTATTCAAATAATCACCAATTTCATAGAAAGACATTGCGTAAAAATATATTTTCGGTTAAAAAGCTCTTCAATATAGTACGTATGTATATAATATTAATTTTATTTAATAATTCTAACTATATATTAAAATTTAAGCCAATGCTTAAGGACGGTCAGTATACAAATTGTAATTATTTAATAAATTTTAATTGTTTTATTAATATATTTTTTATTCAATAAATAATTAACTGGTACGCAAACTTGCAAAAATAATCTCTTACATTCTTAACTATTATATTAATTAAATCTGTTAAATTTTCAATGTTTCAAAAAAAGTTGTTCATTGCTTTTGTTGATTTTAAATAATAAAACTTTTTTAAATACTTATTTAAGTGAATTTTTTAATATTGGAAATATAAATTTTGTAAATTAACGCCAAACCTTTTTGCAAGTTTCTGTCTTAAGTCTTTTATATATTTGAAACAGCTTATAATACAGCTGATTGAAAATAAAAAATATTTAATTATTAAAATTCCATTTTGTGCAAACGTATTCTGTGCGCTTTTAGGCCGTAAATATGACCAAAAGCCTTGCCACAATCTGCACAAGTATGCACTTTATGCTCAATATGTTTCGCTTCAATGTGACGATTTAAGGTGGACTGATTTGTGAAACGCATAGGACAGCGATCGCATAGAAACGGTTTCTTCGCTGGATCATGCACATAGGAATGTCGCGTGAGATGTGATTGTTTTGGAAATCCTTTACCACATTTGGTGCAGATGAATTTCGGTTGGCGTGGCACACAATCGTGTAAATATTTCACATGCTCATGTAGAAAACGCTCCTCCACATATGCTTCAGGGCATTGTGTACATTTGAATATACGCATTGAATCGTCTTTATGTGTTTGAGACAAATGAGTACGAAAATACTTTGCATAGGCAGTGACAAAGTCACATTGTTCGCATTTGAATTGATAATTGTAGCGTTTAGGTGGACGGCCTTTTTTTCGTCTAATGATAGCTGGTTTGTCGAAACATTCAGCAGCAATGGTCCCACCCTCATCGTCAAGCAATTCAATATCATCCTTAAAGCCTGAATCTTGCTCGCATAATACTATATTACTTTTAACAATTTTGACATCCAATGCTGTAATTCTTGTAAAGTTTCCATTTTCATAATCAAACTCGCTACAGTGCAACATTTTAGTTTTGTAATGCCTATAAGAAAAACAAAAAAAAACGTTCACTTCGTAAATACTATTAATATACTATGTTAGGTTCAGGGTGTAAGGAAATTATTTTCAAATAGTTAATACTTTCAAGCTTTATGTTAGTAGAAATGTTATTAAATTTACCAATTTTCTTACTAAGAACATGAAAAGCGTGTTCGTACTTGGTATGCATATACATATACCCCAATATGGTATGCGTATATATATTGCTAGTCAAGCAATAGTTTGATGGTATTTTTCTAATTAGCATATGTACAGGTGAAATTCAACAAGTGGTTAAATTTTCGTGTATAAATATGGTCAAATGCTACCACACCCAAATATTAATTGTACTTACTGTTGAAAAATATTATTTCTACTCGAGCTCATGAAAAAGCATTATAATATTTCTTGGCTAAATTAAAAATTAATGATAAAAGAAATTACCTTCAATTTTACAATCTAAAATTACCTGTTGCTCGTTTGATTATTCAGGAAATTGTTAATTATATACGCCCGATACTCAATACCTTGCTTTCTACAAACACTATTTCTTTCTGACCCATTGAATATGAAGTTTTGTTTTATGTATCAATATATAAAAAAAAATCATTCAATGGTTTCACAGCTTCTTAAATTGTTTACAAAATATTAATGGAACTTCTTCGCCCAGAGCACGTATATTGTAATACGTTCTCTGGCGCTTGTATTTATTAGAAAAGTGCGGCCAAATCAGCGGCATATTGAGCTGCCACTTATTAAAGCGGCTTTAACAATCTACTTACAGATAAATTCTTTAAATTACTTCATAATATAGTTTTGTACTTTAAACTTATATTTTTGTAATGTAAATTTTTTTTTGTTTTAATTTGTAAAACTTTTTTCTTAATTTTAAAACTTCTATTATTATACGTATATTTTACGTTCTCTGCTCGTAGATCTGATAGCAAATAAATTTCAATTAAACTAAAATGTGGCAAGCAGGCGCCAAGAAGGATGAGCACCAGCCACGCTTTTTTATTGAAATGAATTTTTCGAAAATAATTGTGTCCAAAATGAAAGTGTGCAAGTTGTGTAAAAGTAAATCCGATGCTGTATTTGAGCCCAATGAACATTTACTGGGCACTCAAATTTCTGATATTATAAAATTTATATTTAGTGATAACGTAAGTGCAGTGCGATAATTGTTTGAATTCATAGCTAGCCTCATTTTCTTACAGTCGTTGGAGTTCCCACCAAAATTTTACATATGTTCCGCATGTGCTGCGTCGCTGGTACAAGCTAAAATTGTTCTAAAGCGGCTATCGGAGGCTTTACCACATAGCAGAAATGCGGAAAAAGTAAACATATCCAACAATAAAAACGATGATAGCGATGAGGCGGCTAATGAGAAGAATAGTATAAATGAAAGTAGCAAAGTGTCGGCAAATGAAAAATTTCTACAGGATTGGATATTTCGTTGTACTCATTGCGAGTACACTACCAAAAAGCCTAAATTGTACAAAACTCATTTAACCACTAAGCATGAATTAAATAATCCACGCATTTACCAGTGTATGTATTGCTCTGAATCATATCAACGCATAAATGCCATACAAAATCACATCGGCAGCATACATGAAAATAAACCACGTGAAAAACGACAACGACGAAAGACAATTGCATTTGATTCGCCAAGTGTATTAAGCAGCACAACCATAAGTAAACAGGTGGATAATAACACTTCACTTATTAATGTAAACAATGAAACTAATGTTGCTAAGAAAAATAATAATAGTTATCAAGCAGATGGTATCAACGATTATGAATTTACATGTGCTCACTGTGTATATAAAAGCATTCATGCAAAACATTTTAAGCGGCACTTATCAGTTAAACACAATGATGAAGACATAAGAATTTATAAGTGCAGGCGATGTCCTAGTACATATTGCCGGCTATTTGCTTTGAATAACCATATCGCTTACGAACATGAAAATAAACCTAAACCACAACGCCAAAAGTCTGTAGCTTTAGAACAAAGCATATTAGCCAAAGACGAGTTGATTAAACCTAAAGAAGAAATTTTGAGTGATAATGAGGACCTAAGATGTGAACATTGTCTTTATCAAGCGCGTGACTCAAAAACGCTTAGAAATCATATGATAACATTGCATAAAACTAATAACCTAACTCAAAATGATTATTTTCCGGAGATCCTAAACGACAACATTAATCAAACAGACAACAATTATAAAAATAATCCCTATTCGGAGAGCATATACGAAAATCAACTAGAACAGCAAGAAGATCATCTATTCCAAGCACCTTTTAAAAAACCACGTAATCAACTAAGTTCGAGCGAAATATCATCTTCAGAATGGGTTTTTCAATGCATACGTTGTAATTTTGGATGCGCTAAAAAGAAATTATTCAAAGCGCATTTAATTAATGAACATGGTATATATAATAGCGATGTATACAAGTGCCCTAACTGTTCGTCAACATACGAACGTTATAGCTCGTTGCAGAATCATATGGCAATGAGTCATAGCGTTGATTTGACAGGTATAGAATCTGATTCTAGTCAAGATCACGTTGCAAAGAAACAAAAACTCAATGGAATTGCGAGTGGTACAGAAAAACATCCACTTGAAGACAGCAGTCAGGAGCAAACACCGTCTAAAAAACGTAAAATTGAAAGAGAAAAAAGTAAAGAATCTTGTGTGGTATGTGACAAACATTTTTCCACGGTGGACAAGTTGCGCGCTCATATGGACAAACATCATGGCGGTGACGAAATCAAAAAGTGCCCTAATTGTGATGCACAATTCCGTTCGTTGGAAAAATATGAGGCACATCTGTTTAGCGAGAAATGTCTCAACACTAAGTTAGCCTGTCAATATCCTGGCTGTCCGAAACGTTTTAGTAGACCATCAAAGATGCAACAACATATGCGTGAGAAACATCCCGATTTAATAGACTAACGTAGTAAGAAGTTGTTTGTTGTCTTTTAATATAATTTTTTTTTAATATTTTCAACACGATTACCCATTCCGCATGCTGAGTGGTTTACCTAGTGTCAATGGTACGGTACTACCAAATTATATATATATCATAAAACTAGAAATATTAAATTCTTACAAAGAGTGTAATCGTACGTAAATCAGCATATATTTGTATGTACGCATATATTCGTATTGAACTGAAAATAAAATTAAATCATTAGCAATTTAAATCGAATTGATTTTATTTTACGGTAAATGATATTTGAATTACATATTTTTAAACCATGATATACATATGTATGTATATATCATAAATAATCATAATTAAAGTAGGCTCATGAAAAAACCCAATATATTTTCACTTAATAAACTACACTAAATACACATTTTCAATTTACACAAACATAAACTTGGCTGTAATATTAAAAGAGCAAAAATGTTAACGAATTCCCACTATATACCCCTCTTAAGTATTCAAATATTTTCGAAACAAATTAGGAAAAAAAGATGTCAACCAAAAAGTTCCTTTTTTTATCTCTACAAACTATATTTTAAAGGTCATGGATAAAGGGAAAACTTTAATAATATTGCAGTTTTTCTTTTTAATAAAAGTTAGAGACGTCAGACGTCTTTCCTATTTCATTATTATGCTTTGCTATGTATTTCCGCTTGTGCGCATTTCATAACCTCTAAGGCACCCTTTTTAATCAATTCCTCAGCCAATAGTCGGCCCAAGGCATCACTACGTATATACAATTCACGATTGTAACATGCATGCTGATACAAACCACAATATAGATTATCTACATCTTCAATCAGCACTGGAACCGACTTAGGTTGTGGCTTCTCCTCGTCGGCATAGTCGAACATTTTTACAGTTTTCTGTAGGAACGGACACTTGCCCGCTGCCGCGTCTGGCGCACTGCTTGAGAATTCATTATCATTCGCAGTGCTGTGCATGTTGGCGAACGGACATTTTGAGGTAGACGGTACGGCCGCAACGACAACATTATCAGTTTCATCGTTCGGTTTTTGTAGCAGCTCATTGGTAACGGGGCATTTCCCCGCTGTAGCCAATGTAATCTTTTCTTCTTTACTTACAAATGGGCATTCGCCCATAAAATCCTGCCCCACATTCATTTTTAAGGGGCAATGCGGATTGTTTAAATTCGAGTCGCCGCCAGCGCGAAAATCCACATTTACGCTAACATTTCCATTATCATTGCCGTTTTCTACACTGTTTATCATTTCTATTTTGTGTAAATCAGCGCTAATGACAGGGCAATGTTTTGCTAAGCTTATGTGTTTTTCAATGATGTCGCCCATGGTGTAGGCGGCTGTAAGCTTTTCCATTTCTGCATCGTCATTTATCACTGGTGGACTGTGACGTTGTTCGGGACTACTTGACTCGTTGCTTCGGCGTCGTTTAGTAGGCGGTTGATCGCTGCTATCATCATCAGTGTCTTCAACTAAATTTGCATTGTCATCGTTAGCAGCCTTTTTCACTTCCTCTTTGGCGAAGGTGCAGGCTTTTTTGTCGCGTATTTCGGTAGCCCCATCCAAACTCCAGACGGCGCCCACCAATGACAACGCGCTGTTACAGTTATTTTGATTTGTTTCAGTTAAATCACCATCTAAATTACTCCAAACTGCTACGGGGGCACTGCAGCCTCCACCTAAAGTTTTGAGAAAGCTACGCTCGGCTAATATGCGACAGGTTGTTGACAGGCACATTAAACTTTGCAACATTGAGAGCACTTCCTCATCGTTGGCACGGCATTCAACAGCCAAGGCACCTTGACCGACAGCATAGAGCAAATCAGTCGGTTCTAGCACCTGACTGATGCGCTGCTCCCAACCCATGCGTACAAGACCAGCTTGTGCGAGTATTATGCCAGCGAATTTCGAATTAGCGGCATCTAATTTCGCAAGACGTGTATTCAGATTACCGCGTATATCGCAAACGGTTAGATTAGGATATTGCCGACGGATTTGAGCTGTGCGCCGTAGCGAAGAAGTGCCTGTAACATAAGCAATAAAAATTAACCGTTTACTTAAAAACAAATAGTCTTTACCCACCTATCACACAACCCTTTGGTAATGTTTCGATAGTGAGACCCTTGTATTCCTCACGCAGCACCAAAGCATCCCTAGCGTCTTCACGCTCCAGTACGGCACCAATCGCCATACCAGTTGGTAGCGCGGTGGGCAGATCTTTGAGCGAATGTACAACAAAATCTACACCGCCGTTGCGTAATGCGTCTTCGAGATCTCGTGTGAAAAGGCTTTTCTCGCCTATTTTTGGCAGTGATATGTTGAGCACACGATCGCCTATCGTTGACATGGTATCTATATATATTATGGAAAATAGACTTAGGTTTGATAAGCGCAGAAATTAAAATCTTACATTATACAACAAAGTTGCTGTGTCATAGTAACAAATATAACAAGTATGATGTAAACAAAATAAAATACAACAACAAGTTTTAATAATTGGAGACATCAATGCGAACGCTTGCGAAGATAACCTTATCTTACCAATCAAAAATATGCCTTGCCACTCGCTGCTTAATACCTAAAATACCCCCAACACTAAAACTTTTACACTATTGTAAGCAAAACTGAAAAATATCACATATTTTTGGAAGTTTACAAAAAACATTATATTTCTCTATGGGGTTTTGTCCACTTGCTAGTCAGAAAAACGCGCTTTTGATTTTTGAATTTTACTTTTGAAGAGGCATCTTATTTAATAAATAAGTAAAAAACAAAAATGCAAATTTACAGAATTTAATGTACTTTAATAATCAACAATTATTTTTGAAAAACAAAATTTGTTTTTTGCTTAAAATTATCTCAAATCCAACAATGTATTATGTTGATTAAAGTTCTAATTTCCAACGCTGCTTTAATTATATTGTATTAATAAGAAAATATAAGAAAAACCGATAAAATCGCAAGCATATCGTGAGCAATAACTCACTTGCTTTGTCTCAGTATAAAGAACTTTTGATATTTACATACAAATGTGCATATAAATTAATGATAAGCAGATTTCCTGCATATACTCACGTACGTACATATAGATAGTAAGTATGTACGTTCGATACAATACCTTTAGCAGTTATACATATACATACATACATACTCACACATGAACATCCGTAAATTTTAAAAAATTCAACAAACAAATATGTAAATACCAATTCATCAAAAAAAAAAATGGAATTAACAATTACTTACGGATCTCGAATTTCTTTTTGGGATAGAGTTTTTGTAAACGTGCAATGACATGTTTCGTTTGAATCAGCGCTAACTGAAATTATAAGAAAACAATGAAAATTAAGTTAAATCGTTTGTTTAATTTCATAGAAAACGAACGTATAATCAGATATATTTTAGAAAATAACATAGAAAAATTGTAGCGTTTGTTGGATGCGAAATAAAAAAAAGTCGAAACAGCAAAACAGTCTCAAATTTCTTTACATTTTAAGTTCACAATACCATTGATTGAGCTACTCATCAAATTTTTAGAATAAAGACATTTCATTTAAATTATCGAAGTCAAATGCAAATCTTATCATTCTGAGTTGTTTGAAATTCTGATTTGATATTCATTATTCATCGTCAAACCGACAGTTTTGACAACACGTGTAATAGTTACAGATGCCCAATATAGCATTACTGGCAGATAGTGCATTTTACTTATACCATTGTATATATGTAAGTAAATACTTATGTACATATATGTACTTACAATGTATGTAAGAAAAATGCGCGAGCAAATTCAAAACTGAATAATGCTATTCATTGCGCTACTTTAATGACTTCCATTTCCAAAATATGTACAAACGGACAAATACATATTATAGTATAAGTATAAAAAAATTCAAATACAATCCATAATTTTTATGTATGAAGCACAAATACAAAATAAGTTGAAACTTTAAAGCAATATTTTCTGTTCGATTCCACTGCCACAAAATCGTTCCCGCAGTGCTTGTGCATTTGTGCATAGCATTGTGGCGAGTTTATAAGCATACTGTTGGAATCTCATGTGCGTGATTGTCGCCGCTCTTTCTTGTGTTGTGAGTTGCGCGATTGTATAACTTAACCAAAAATTAAGCACGACAACCAATATCCGCAGCACTCGCTTCACGTTCCCTCTGCTTCCAAACAACAAACAACTTTACCACTCATTTCATCCATATGCTTTGCTTCATGTACTTATTAAAAATAAAAAACAAAAACTACATTCACGAAATTCATTAATGTTTCTTATTTGTTTCTTTTGCTAGGTGATTATAACCTTCACTTCCACACAGCTCTACGGTAATTTCGACTTACTTCACTTTTTCTGGAGCCCACACGTATAGTCTTATCCTTATCGTTTGTCATCTTTGTACGATATGAAATGCAGTAGCGAGTTTTTGGATATTTATTGTTATTAAAAGTGAAAGTCTTGATAGATATTTATTTGCCAATGACCTTCGCCCGAGGTGCTTGTTTTATTGTCATTAATATTGAATGAAATTGTACATGCTAAGCTCAATGTTCAAAGAATACACGCACTCGAACTTATCCGCGATTTACACTTAAATGCCACAGTAAAAAATGTACTTCTATATTGTAATAAAACCGCTCCAACACAACAGCTCCAATCCAATCGGTCATTCAAAGTAATCCAAACCGCATCCGCCAACCGATCTGAATGAAGTAGTTGGCATGCGACATGTTGAGAGAACAATTTTGATTACGAAAATGTTATCAGGTGTTTTACACGAGTTGCGGGAGGGTGATGGGGCATTCAGCTGCAACTGAGCTCCAAACTATAAGGTTGCATTTTGTACAGCATTGCCAACTAAATTATGTGTGTGAGTTGCAAGGTACACATTTTGCACAATTGGCTGGATATCGAAAATAATACCGATACGAATTTTTTTAATTTATATAAATTACAATTATGATTTTATGAGCATTAACTTCAAATCATAAAAAATAGTTGAGGATTTTTTCTAATAAAGAACGTTATCATACCTCTCAGATAGACATATACGAACAGCGAACTAGCGATATCTCTTTATCGATTTTAAAACAGGGAACACTATCTGTGAGGATAGCATCAGCTGTTTAACATCTCCATTGTTTACAATTTCCACTGATAAATTAAACCTGAGAATGTAGATTACATTCTCTGCTAAAACGATACACCGAAGTTCCTAATTCGTATTTATCAAAAATGTTTGTCTAAAGTTCAAGCAACTGCAGTTGTGCCAGTTTTGGTAACATAAACGTGATGTTTTTGGTACAACAATTGTTACTTTAAATTAAAAGAACTTTTGGACAAATTTGTAACATAAAAATATTTTTTAGTTTTGGAACCGGTCATCATCCAGAAATGTTACTCCCACAGCGAAGCGAACGCGCGAAGCTCTTGGGGAAGATTTTGTGCGAAAACTGGACGCATTACACGATGACGCTTTGCGCACTGGTCTAGTAACAACATCGGATTTACAAGAAGCGTATAGAAAATCTCGAGATGCAGATCTTAATCCGAATAGAATTAATTTGTGGTATGTGCTAGGCATATTGGCGTTCATAATGGTAGTAACGCCTATATTTTATGAAATAATTACGTTTCTTTTGGGAGTACGTTGCTTTTTACCCAATAATTATATTGTGTCGGAGGCAACAAGACCTATAAGCGACTGTGACTTCTGCAGGTGGTATAATATATGATAATTAAAAAATTATAGCTAATGTGAAAAATTACCCAAATTTCAGAGATGTATCAGGACCAAAGATACTACAAAATCTGACGCGTGAAGAGTTTGCACCTTACGCATATTCCTCTCAGCCAATTATAATCAAAAATGCTGTCGCACACTGGAAGGCTAAGCAACTTTTAAATTTCGATTATCTTAAAGGCTTATATGAACGTATACCCGGTGCAATGGACGAGAGCTGTCCATTTCTTCATTTTCGTTCAGATTTCAAATCGTTGCATGATGTCTTTGCAATGCCTAACGCACGTTCTAATTTAAGCATAGGTGAAACGCCGTGGTATGTTGGTTGGAGCAATTGCCATCCAGTGGTATTGGAAGAATTACGTAAACTCTATCCGCGTCCACATTTTTTACCAGTTGATGCTGAAATGCCAAATACGGATTATATATTTATTGGCTATGAACAAGGCGATTTTATGCATGTGCGTTGTGTTTTTACCAATTTAGCTCTCTAATTAACATAATTTTTTAGTTGGATTATATTCCGCGTCTTGTTTGGCAAGCTCAGTTGCAAGGCAACAAAAGTTGGATTGTAGCACCAACTCCAGAATGTGATCACGTTTGTCAATCGTTTTCCTTCTATGTAGAACCCGGTGATGCAGGTGCGTTATATTTAATCATCGACTAAAAACTATAAGTTAATTTATCTCGTTATTTAAAGTATTGGTTGATACCAGAATTTGGTACCATGGCAGTTCTATTCCTAACAAAGGACAATTCGCACTCACCATACAATCGGAGTACGGTTAAGCAACAATATTCACTCGTAAGATTGCATTTAACGCAATATTTGTTTAGCTATAAGTATTTTACAATAGTAATTTTAAATAACACCACGTAATTAACGAAACAAATATTTTAGTCAAAAATAAATTTTTAGTAAATATAGGGTGTTTTTTTAGAGGCATAGAACTTTAAATTGCAATAAAACATCGATGGATTATTCGATTGACACGCATTTTATATATCCGAAAGATTATCTTGTGGCATTACATTTTAAATATTACTTCTCGCATATGACAGCCACGGCTGGCTCGGATGTAGTCCAATCTAAATTTTCGATGACTTTTTCCAACATTTGTGACTGTATATCGGCAATAACACGGCGAATGTTGTCTTCCAAATGGTTAAACGAATGTGTCACCAAACGTGTCTTTCAATAAATCTATTGTGGCACCAGCTGTGTGACATATTGCGCCGTCTTGTTGGAACCACAGCTCCTGAACATCATGGTTGTTCAATTCAGGAATAAAAAAGCTAGTAATACCGATCACCATTGATCCGTAACGTTCTGGCCATCATCGTTTTTGAAGAAGTACGGACCAATGCTTCCACCAGCCCATTAAGCGCACCAAACAGCCAGTTTTTCTGGATGTAACGGGTTTTCGACATACACTTGAGGATTAGCTTCACTCCAAATGCGGCAGTTTTGTTTGTTGACGTAGCCTTTCAGCCAGAAGTGCGCTTCATCGCTAAACAAAATTCGCTTATGAAAATCGGGAACAAGGCCAATCTCTTTTTGGGCCCATTCGACGAATCTACGCCTTTCTTAATGGTCGTTTGGCTTTAATTCTTGCACGAGTTGGATTTTGTAAGCACGCAAACCAAGATCCTTCCATAAAGTGGATGGACACAGATCCACTTCCTGTGCTCGATGGCGGATGGACTCATTCGGGTCTTCCTCAATGCTACGCTCTACAGCAGCACTAGCTGCTTCTGTACGCACCGTGCGACTTCTCTGAGGAAACGAGTTATCAATAAGAGAAAACTTGGTGCGAAAGCGGTCCATTGTTAATTGAATTAACTGCTCTGATGGACGATTTTGTCGACGATAAAATGATCGTAGTGCGCGATACGTATTCCGCACAAAACCATTATTTTCGAAATAAAATTGCACTATTTGCAAGCGTTGTTCAGGCGTGAGTCTATTCATGACATTGTATAAATCTAGGCTTATACAATGAATCATGACGAATTGCCAAACAAAACTGATAATAAATCACTTTACAGCTGTTAAATCGGTCGCCATCTTGAACAGTAATGGCAACTTAAAGTTCAATACCTCGAAAAAACACCCTGTATATGCTAAACCAATTATCTTAAACTAACGTTAAATAATTCAATTTTAAACTGGCATAAAAGTGGGCAACTCTAATGTTCGTTGATCTCAATCCCCTATTTTACTTCAACTATTGTGAATTACACCAGAAAGTGTCACATATTTAAATATTCAATTAAAATATGAAAATGTCTTTGCAAAGTGTTGATTTTTCACAAATCTCTAAACACATATATAAAAATCATAATGAGCACGAAAGGAATATAAAAGAGTATAGGGTAAAAACTTCAATTATTAATCTGTCGGGGTTTTATGAAAACTATCAGCGTGAAGTTAAAGAAATTAATTCTGAAATTACGCCCTCCAAGGACAATCCTACAGTAGCGGACTTCGCAGATATATTTAAAGCATTTGAAGAGTATCCCTCCAATTTACACAAGCCTAAACGCCTTCCAACAAAAGAACAGCAACAGCGTATGAATTGTACAATGGCAAGAGACATGACCATAATGGTTAACACACGTGAACAATCACCATGTAGTACTTCACTACAAAATATAATGCGTAGTGCAGCGGAACTACCTTCAGCCTCAGAGATCTATAATGACTTTAAGAAATTTCAACAGAAACTTATACAATTTCTAAACGAAACACAGCAACAAGACGTAAGCGCTCTGTCCTATGAAAAGAAATTGGACCAATTATGTGCATTCGGGAAGCAGTTGGAAAAACTATGTCCAACTGTAAACGATACTAAGCAAGCCTTCACACATGAGGAGGAAAGAAAGTTACAATCTATACTTGCTAATCTAGAAGAGCTTAATTATATACGTGAAAATCAAGAAATATTTACAAATGGCGCGCCAACAGTAAATGCACAGTCAGCGCGCACAGATAGTTTCATGAATTTAATCACATATTTATTAAACACAGTTTCTAATATGTAAACACAATTTAAAATATAAAATGCACAGATAAATTATTGATATGCGACTTTTTAATGAAAAAAAAAATATTCACTCTATATTTCATATACTTCAGAAGTATTAACGTCATCATCAGATTCCTCATGTAGAACCGTTTTTATTTGCGTAAGTGTATCGCCTATAGCGAGCAATTTTCTAACGCAACTACTTAGGTACTCAGCACGTTGATGACTCTGCTCTAAATACTGTTCAAACTGGTCACTGTTTTGACTCAAACCGGCTGCGAGAGTTTGCATGTTGGCGCTAAACATCTGCGGTGCATTTTCAATTATTTTAGCCAAAGTATGTACCGTTTCCTTTTTACAAGAATATGTTTTGTTTGTGGAATTATTAATATTAGTGTTGGCGTTGTTTGTGCTACCGCGCGTAGATTCAATTTGCAGCAATATATTATTTGACTTATCAATGATGTCTGAAATTTCATTCGACTGCTGAGACATAGATTGCCGACTGATTGCTAAAAAATGGTAAATATGTTATAAAAATAATTACGATAATGCAAATATTAAGTTACCTAATTCTGTTAGCATTTCGTCGATCAAGCAAGATTTCCACTTATTCATTTTTATGTATTTGCGATAATTTGAAAAACCAAACTAAATTCTTCTTCTTGTTGTTACCTAATAGTCACAATAACGTACACTATGCTCATACGTCTTTATATTTGTAGGAGACAAATTGAAATTTGAATATCTAACAAAGTTATGCTTCTTCTATGAAAATAATTTTATTTCGTTTTCGCTCATTTCAATTAATATAAGATTGATGAGAAGTGCTCCACATAGCATTGCTGCAGTCCTCATTGATATTAATATATCATTTGAGAAGCAAAATAATTCGTCTATCTTAAGTTTTTTTTTTTTTTTGTATTTGGTTTAACAGTAAATGTAAATTACACTCATTTCATGTGTTTTTAAACAAATTACATTTCACTTGCGTGCATTACTATCCTTTATAGAACTAATCATTTTAATGGCTTAATCGTAGATGTCCTCCTTGTCTGCAACATATTTTATGATGTCAGCAGGCTTCAGTAATTTTTCGGCATCTGAATCGGGAATTTCAAAACCGAACTCATCTTCCATGGCCATAATTACTTCCACATGATCCAATGAGTCGAGACCAAGATCATTAATGAAATGAGAGTCAACGCTGAGCTGTTGAATGAAAATATATGAATCATATAGTATAAAAAACTTGTTTTCGGTTCAATCAAATAGTATTGGCAATAACAATTGATAAACACCATGATTAAAAATTAATTATAACTTTTATATATTGATTATTTTACAATTAAAAAAAAAACCAATTACCTTGCTGGGGTCGATCTTGTCATACAGTTTCAGTACGAGTAAGACGCGTTCGCCTATCAATTTAAGAGTAAGTGGCGGCTTTGCAGAATAGTTTCGCACAAATTGTGATTGCCATACGGAATTGTTCTAATGAACCGAAAACAAGAACAAAACAAAAAAAAAACAAAAGGTTAGTTCTTTCTCCAAACGCTTTTATTACCTTATCAGCAGTCACTTTGTCATAGCTTGCGACTACTTTCAAAACGCGATCTTGAATTTCCTCCAAACTGCGTTTAGCTGATGCATAAGTGCGCACTTTAAAGGACTTTTTGTAATATTGCTGCTAAATATGTGTAGAACGAAATGAAAAAGATATTCGTTTGTTTTTAATTAAAGCAAATTGATCGTTTAAATTAAGATGAGCTCGTACAAATTTGACTGCAGCCTCTGTTTAATTTAAAATAATTACTATGTATATATATACAGATATGTAGCTGTACCAAAATTTAATACTATATTACTTTCCAATGATTTTTTATTTTGATTATAGCAGCATCCAAAACCATTTTTGAGGTTAAGAATATGTATTGGTTGAACGCATTCTTTGATAACACTTTTGTACAATATCTTAATGATATCCTTCTACCTCGGTCCACTCACCTGATTTAACAAAACGTTTACGGCAGGTGAATTGCTGCTGATCCTGTGCATCAAACGCATTTGTGGCTGGGCAGTGGACGAAACTGCGGCGGTTACACGCAGTGCTTTTGCAGCAAAGCGGCTGCCGTTACGAACAGCTTGCGTTAATGACATCGTATATAAACTCCGACCTGTTAACAATGAATATAGTTTTTGATTATATTTGTAAATGATTTGGCAGTAAAATCGTATTTAGTGTGTAAAAAAATAGTAAAATTCAGCACTGACCCCTTGGGAAGAATATTATGTAAAAACGTCAGGAGCTATGTCAAATTGCGGCAATGAAAAATACGTGAATAAACAAACTGTCAAAAAATAAGGGGAAACATTCACAATGGAAGTGAAAAGAAAACAAAGAAATATTTTACTAACAGCATTACTAGACTATATAGTTTTCTTAAAAATATATTTTTAACAACTATAAATTTTGTTGAATACAACATGATGTTGTTCACGATAAGCAATTTTTAAATGCTTGTTTGTGTAAAGCGATTGATAAATGTAAGTGAAGCTATAGAAAGATGCCTGCTCTTTCCTCCCTACGGAGCAGCTCCTTACTAGAGAGATCCCAGATTACCTTGTTGGACTCCATTTTGAGGCCCCTGACCTCTCCTTTACTGATCCATAGGTCCGTGAGCCCCTCCAGAAGCTCCTTCTCGGTAGGGACCTTCACCGTTGTCTAAGCAGTTGCCGCCTGCTTCGACGTACTTGCGCCGGGTTGAGTCGCAACCTCATCCAACTGCCTTATTTTTCCTGCATCACTCTCGGTGGTAGTTTTAGGCTTAAATGGCCTCTGGACCACCGAGCTGAACCTGTAGTTCAGGCGGAAGCTCACCCTCCGGACGAATTTATACGATTCGTCGTTTATGCAGAGGTTGAGCCTCCACGCAGAATCCTCGGCCTTGCTGCTGACCACCCGCCCGGCCGATGTGCTGAGGCCCTCGTTTTGGTTCCGGGTGAGCCCGAAAGCAAACTCGTACGGCTTGCCTGCGCACCTGGGTAGGAATACCGTCATGCTATGCATGGGCGGAATTTCTACCCCCTTCTTTGCGCAAAGGATGGGGCCATTCCAGCTTGGGAGCGGTCTCCCTCAGCCAAAAAGCCGACCTCTCATCCTTGCAGTCAACCTGCAGCATGCCTCTTTTGAAATAAACCCCGTGGAAGGAGGCTTTGTATCCAGACCCTCTGAACACCTCCTCCATGAGTAGGTCTTGGAGCACGGTGAGCTCCTCCGACCCCAGCGTCTCCGCCGGGTAGTTCAGCGGCAGCACAGCCATACGAATGCCTTTGAGGGCATCCGCATACCTGCGCTGTTCCACCACTGCCCGAGGGGGGTTTGGGGCGGAGTGGTGGCCACCGGTCGCCTGTGCGATGTTGCCCCTCTGCCGCTTGGTGTTGGGCGGCTCCTGCAGCGTTAGCTGTCTGCTTTTCCGCTTCGCAGCTTGGGTGGTCGAGGGAGCTGCCTTTTCGCAACCTCGCCCTGCGGGCTGAGTTTTTCGGCATCCTCCGGAGTTCTTCCCTCCTGGAAGTGTCTCAAGTACCACTTCAGGCTGGTACCGCTCATGCCTTTTCTCCTGAGATCATCCTGTCCTCCAGAACATCCACTTGGTGGTAGGGGGGTAGTCTCCCTCCCCTCTTCCTTCTACGTTTGCGAGCCCCACCGGTGGACACCCGTTGCACGAGGGCATGTCCTCATCGTCGTCCCTGGCATGCTCCTCGAACAACGCACACTCCTCTGGCGAAAGGGCGTCCAGGAAGTTGAACTTGCGCTTAGCCCCCGATTCGCCCTTACCTGCACCGTTGCTTTTGTTGCTATCCTTGTCCAAGTTCGTTCGCTGTTGTTGCTGTTGTGTTTGTTGTTTGTTGCCTCTTTATCTTGTTCGTACAACTTTTGTAAAGGGGAACAAAGAGTCCGTCGCGCTAGAGCCCCATAATGCGGCGTAAGGCCACCATTACTTCTCAATGCGGCCCGATGTTTGGAAGGCTCCGTTAGACTACAGCCGAATTAACCTTTTGGCTGCAAATCATCCAATGGGCATGGAAATCGCATAACACCCTGGATTAGGAGGTGGCAGCTCTTGGTTTTCGCACGCATGTGTCTTCTGACAACCTGTGTGAGAGGTGCTACGCAGCACATCTCACCCTGGTTGGGAGATGCCGAGAATGCCTTGCGACCTAAGCCCCTGCACCACCGCAAGGTGCCTGCTATTCGCAGAGGGTATTATAGATCCCCCTTTAATTTTTAATCTAAGCTAAACTTTGGAATACTTGGCAGTAGCTTAGAAAAGTAAGAATACATCCATGCTAGTGAAAAAAAAAATTAATTAGTTACTTTCTTACTTTCAGTTGTAACTAAATTAAATTTAAACGCCATAAACTGAAGCATACCATTGAAAGAGAGTCAGTAAACTTCTAGGTATAATATGTCCTTAGTGAACCATAGCCGAAATCGGAAAATAATTTAAGTTGATGGTGATTGATTTGTTACTGCAGTCTCGTCTCATGGAATAAATACCCAACAATATCGGCAGAGCTATAATATTTCTAGGTGCTTGTAAATCGAAGGCAACCTCGGTTTTTTATCCGAAAAGGAAATATACACATGCGAGTACGTATACGAGTATAAGCCAATTTCAGAAATTAGATTTTCAATTTTTAATTCCAATTATTCGATCAAAAATGAAATTCTAAATTTTTGAATCCAATTTTTAGGATAAATAGTTTTTTTTATTCCGGTATATGCGATTAACATATTTTTTTAATCCTGTATTTGGGACTAAAAATTTAAAAATTATTTTTAGTTCAGATTTTTGGAATTACAAACAAACAAACAAAAAAAAAACAAAATTAATGTCAAAATAATGAAAAATTAATTCAATTATTTTGTAATGGATTATTCGCAACTCTGGCCACTTTATATAAACTGATGTCCTTTACGGGTACATGAACCATACTGTCTTGAAAAGAGGATATTTGAGAAATAGTTAGTGGGTAGTGCTGTCAAGATTATAGTTCAATATTTCTAAAACATGGATGTCCTTGGTATGTGGTCCCGAGCACAGCACAACATCGTCAAAGTACATATGTATGTATGTATAAGTAAGATAAAACAACAACTAAATGATTGGAAAAAAACTTTATATTTCTTTTTTTGTTTGTCCTCCATTTAACAGTTCTTTTTTAACTTTTGTACTAAAAAGTCTTTTTTTATTGTAAAGTCGTTCAAAAATAGTATGGTCATAGTATTATTATCTTTATACCCCTAACAGGGTATATTAAGTTTGCCACGAAGTTTGTACCAGTCAGAAGGAAACGTATATATGTATGTATGTAAGTATATGTATAAGTTATCAGCGTGACAAGTTGAGCCGATTTAGCAACGTCAGTCTGTACATACGCGAACTAGTCTCTCAGTTATTGAGATATCGACCTGAAATTTCGCACACGTTCTTTTCTCCACAAGACTCTGCTCGTTGGTTGGAACCGCCGATAAAAGACCACTGTAGCATATAGCTGCCATACAAATTGTTCGAACAAAATCAGGCTCTTGCATAGAAAACTCTTTTATTTGACGAGATATCTTCACAGAATTTGCTTTGGAATATTGTTCAAGACAACTGTACAAGCTGCGAACAAATTACTGAAACCTTTGCCGTTGGATACAAATTCTTGGCTAGTTAGGTTTTCAGATTTAATTAAGTTGAAAAAAATAAAAAGACGTGTAAGTATTATTATCAATATAATACAATCAATTATTATCTTTATTATAGGAAATAAATTATATGTTTTTAGTAAATACTTTTCGCATACATTAATACAATAAAAATCGTTTGTATATGTGTAAATTTAAAGAAAAATTGTATAAAATCTGGAATGAATCTGCAGCAAAAGTTCAGATAACAATTACATATGTACATATGTATGTATAACAAACTATATAAAAAATACATCCATTGTTTTTAAAGCCCTGATTTTAAGTTAAAGGTGGTTAGCACTTTTATCGCTTATTTATTGTCCAGCAATCTGCAAAATAAGAAATCACACGAATAAAATACAATTAAATGACGATTTTCATTACTAAAATAACAACTTACAACAACAAGATGACCACCCTTATCACGTATGATGCCTGGTTCGCCGCCGGTCTGTATATCGATAACGCCGCCCTTGCCTTTAACAACATTGTGCTCCAAGCTGCCAAAATATATAATATAATATTAATATATTTACAGTTGTATATATATAAATGAAAAAGAAACTCACGAATCTCGACTAACGATGCTAAATATATTGGCCGTGCCGACAGTGTCCACGACTATGGTGCCGAACTCAACTATATGTGGTATTTCCAGTATTAAATCACCCTTATCTTTCTTCAACTCGAGTGGTATACGTATGACCAGTAGGCTGTCGCTATGATTTGTGACAACGAAATCAATTTTCTCCAATGGCAATCGATGTTTCTGCTTGTAGCTCTTACCATCCAAAACATAGAAGGCCTTGTTGCTAAGCAACACGAAACGTTCTCTCGGCTTGTAGCCGTGACGATCGTATTTTGTGCATGGCGATGCATATTTCAGGCTCTCATCATTCAACGAATTGGCAACAAAATTATTAATTTCTGCCGCATGTTCCTTGAGTATACGATCGTTTTGGAACCAATATGGCACACTGGCCAAATAGTTAGCCTTCTTGTTCTTGAACAGTTTCTCAGCAAGCACCTTCAACTCGAATTGGCGTTTGCGTTCGCTCGACAAACTTAAGCGATATTGGCGCGCCAAATGCAAACGGTGCAAGCGATGCAAATAGGTGGATGCCTCCTGACAGTGTACCGGTGAGGAAGGCCAACTTTGATCCAGAACCTTGGTGGGCAGTTGCTTGGCTAGACGCAAGAGCCACATACGTTTCATGTTCGCAATAAATTCGTCATTATAGCCATTCGGTGCGTCGTTGCGTGTAATGAAGCCTTTGATGAAAGCGCGTATCTTGGTGACCGCGTCACGTCGACGCTGCAGCGCTTGTATGGCCAAGTAACGACGGCAATATGATTGTAATGTGATGATTTGCTCACGTAATTTCAGGTATTTCCGACGTTGTACAAGTCCCTTCCAGCGTGATTGTATTATGGCAGCAATGTCGTGTTTCTTCACTTGGAAGGCATCTTCTGTGTCAAATAGTGTCTTGGGGAAGCGTATGAAAATTTTCGTCTCACCCAAACGATAATCGTCGGGTCCATAGTGCAGATCGTTGGCAAGTATGCGCACGCCTTCTTTAGCTGAGCCCTTGAAGTTCGGCCAAGTGGTTTTGCTGAGCGACTTGTAGCGGTTAAGGAACGTTTCATAAGTTCTGTAGATGAATGATGTTCGATAAATTATGTAAAATATATAAATATATTCCAAAAGTATAAAAAAATAATATCAAAGGCTCAGGCTCATTCCACTGGAAAAAGTTAAAAAATTGTGTACATTAAGTGGGAAATGGACTTAAGATGCTTAAGATATTTGGTCTCTGTTGAAGGCAGAAGGATGAAGAACCGAACTTTCTGGACGTCTACTCAATACCTATAAAAATAGCTCTTGACATAATTCAGAGATAGTAGTTCAACAGTTTCACTTTCCGCATTGACGAATATGGAAACTTAAAATGTCTACTACTTAATCTGATCAGAGAAACTATTCCTACTAATTCTAAAAAACGTAGAGCTCAAATAGCATATCCACACGTTCAAGTTTACATGTATGCATTATTTAAGGAGTTACCGCAAAATACTTCTAATAATAATCTCTCTATCAGTTCTTTAAAGTTACCATTTTATCTACCCATTCCCCTTAGTCGACCTCGAAGAAACTTTTCATGACATAAACCCTACTTTTTATAGGTTCGGTTGAAAATTGTAGTTGATAAAAAATTTAATAAATATTTATGACCAACCTGCGATAAGCGAAACCAGCACGGCGTACGCGTAAGTTCTCCATCAAACCCAAATACTTCACTTGATGCAGCACCAGTTCATCGTCAAAGATTCCCGGCAGTTGTTGATCATTTGGCTTAATGCAACGTATATAGGATGGTTCCTTGCACATAAGGATCTCCATAAGATTATTCAAGGAATTTCTGAACTGCGTGATAGCCGTATCCGGCCGTTTCTTGTTCTTATACTCAGCCGCTGGGAAGCAAGAGCGTATAATTTCATTATCTGATTTACTCATGGTCTCCTTTAAGTCGCGGAACAAAAGATCGTTATTTTTATCGAGGAACCCGTTAACATTGTAGGTAACATCACCAGCATAGTGCACCAAACGGAATTCATCCCGTCCCATTGTCTTTTGCACTTGCGTCGAAGATTTCTCATGGCAAATGTAATGCGGATGCTTAGACAGCTTGTCGGTGAGTTTAGCCAAGAATGTGATATCGGTGGGTTCACCTGGACGTAGACATTCTTCATCCAGTATGGATATGATACCCTTGTATTTTTCCTCAATCAAATTACAAATGACTTTGTTGTCGAAATACTCGACTGGCACCCATTCAATGCCCTCGCGACGATATTCATCCTGCTCGGATTTTAATGTGAGCTCAATAAACAATTGCTGTAACTTCTCATTGCAAAAATTAATACAGAATTGTTCAAAACTATTCTTTTTGAAGATCTCAAAGCCATAGATATCCAAAATACCCATAACATTGTTGAGAGCGCTACGCAAATCTTTAGCCTGTAGCGAGATATTCAAGCGCTGCACCAGCCAGGTGAACAGACGATCATAGATAGCTTTTGCTAGCGCATCGCGTGCATAAATGGCCAAATCGCGGTTCAAAGGTGAAGTGACCACATCTCCACGTGCATCAATTGTGCGATTCGTAAGCGCCGCGTGCAATTCCTTCTGATCTACGTTCAGTAATTTAGCGATCGTGGTGACGGTCGCGGATTTCTCAACCTTGGCAATACCTTCGGCTTCGGTGAAGCTCACATTACCCAAATGCAAAACACTAGCTATGATATTGAAAATGTCATTTTGCTCCGACTGCTTGAAGTCGATGACGCTCATGGCCTGCTGTACCACCTTAAAATCGCTGGCATCGTCTATGCCCTTCACCATGCCCTTTTGCTGCAGCAATATGTGCGAATTAATAAATTTGTTTCAAATTCTTGTTAAAAGTAATGCTTACCCCATCGCTTAGGTAGTTATAACGGTCTAAGGAGCGTGTTAGCTCAAGCTGCTTCAATTGCTCTTCGCTAGCGCCAGCCAGCAGTTGATAGAAGATATGGAAATTACGTTCGCCAGCATTTTGATTGACCACACGCGATTTCTCCAACAAATAGTTGAGAATGTGTCCACCGATTGGTGTACCGGAAAAGTCAAATTGTATATCCATATATTTGCCGAAGCGCGAAGAGTTGACGTTGCGATTGGTTTTCGCATTGCCGAAAGCTTCTAAGACCGGATTACTCTTGAGTAATTTCTCCTTAACACTTTCAACAGTGGACTGATGACCGGAGCAGGCGGCAATGTATTGCAATACCTTCTTGGAGGCCTCAGTCTTGCCGGAGCCACTTTCGCCTATGAAAGTGAATATCATGAGTAAGAATAACTAATTTTGATGTAGCGATTATTTGAAAAGAAAAAACATTGTAAAACTTTAGAAATAAGAAAGCTAACAGAAAGGCTGAAAAGTTAATATCGTGCTAAAGAAAAACACTAAGCTAAGTTCGGTTTAGTAGTGAGTTTCTCGCGAATGTATACTTCCATTAAACAACCGGCTCTGAAAATAAGTATAATTTTAGGTCCCTTGGCTTTCTAAGTAATAACAAGATATCTTAGTCATACTATAATCATGCGGTTTAGTTAGAGTCTTTGTGTACGGTACTAGTTGGAACAGAAACAGAGAAAGCATGACACTCTTAGGTCCTCAAAATTCACGGTTCATGTAAAACCCAGACAAGTCGAATCATCTTTAGTACTGCCACACCAATGCTTTGAAGACATTCAAGCTCTTAATGATCGCTACTACAACTCTGCTCAGATATCGTAGAAGTCGAAGAGCTATGATCGCATGGAAGTTTAAAACAGAAACACATTTGGCGACCATTCAATGGAGGCTCTAGCAATTGTATTTGTCGTGCTATTCTATATAATACTGCTATGGAGTTTATAAACAAAATCAAAAAGATTTAACCTACATTCGGCCTTTCTACAAGATAGATCGTTCTGTTCGTGAAGAAAATGTGTAAATGTTTTACGAGAGCTTAATATGCTTATCTAGTCACGATTGTGTTAAAAAAAAACTAGACGACTAGATTTCAATTTTTAAAGACGATAATCCTCGGCAACGATAAGACCTCCGCTTAGCAAGCACTACAAATTTGAGCAGTTTACGCAATACTATTTGTCACGATCTCTCGTATGGTATATCTCGTCCCAAAGTTTTACTTGCATCGGGAATATATTTTATTCGAAGAACTCTGGAAAAATATTTACTACTTTCCTACATATCTAAATTTATGAAAAATCGTATTGAACAATAAGTATATATGCATCTTTTTTTGAGCCAATTTTTAGCTGACGAAATGTTTGAAGAATTTGGAGTCGGTAATATCCGGAACAATCACTCTATTTCAGTGTATATGTTTTGCCGATGATTTTTGAGAAAAAACTTAAATATGCTTTTAAATTGTTTTTTAATTTTCCGTTTATTTCTTCGACTTCTTCGTATTACATTCTTCGTTATGGTATATGATGACGCAAAGGCGTCAAATCTTATTCTCATAATTTTATTGGAATTTAGGTCTATATAAAAACAAGTGTTTGAGAGTGGCGAAATCGAAGACAAGTGAGTCGACAGCTTTTGGCGGAAATACTTGGGAATTAGTTACAACAAAGTCAGTTAATCAGTTTGGTTTTTAGCGGGAGTATCATATTATTATTCTACCCTTTCATCCTAATAAAGTCTTATTTTTAGAGTTATTATTAAATAGCTTACCGGAAATTAGAACGCATTGGCCCCTATTCTCTTCAATTAATGACCGGAAAGAATTATCCGTTACTGCGAATCTGTTGGCGAATAGATAAAAATATATATAGATTAGTTACTAACTTGTTCATGAGACTTTATAAATAATGTAATGTCTATTAAAATTATAACTGGTATAAAGGAGACTATGAGTGAATATAAATTGCGAGGATTGCTTATTACGTTTCCAGTTGTGGACATGCCCCGAAAGTCGTCCAAAATTAGATATTCGGCTAGGTTTTATACGAGACTTTGTGGTAGCGATGACTCTGTTTTACAGGTCTTAGCAGTTGAAATCGCATGGATTTATCAAGGATTTTTCTCAAAATCATACTAATGCCTAGGGTAATCGGCATAATTAATATCCTCGTGTAAACTAAACACTAATGGCTATCAAAACCCTTGTTAAGACTCGACTGTCATTCGTGAACAATTTTATATTGTTTCTTACGGACATATTTGGTTCAAAAGAATCCGATTATTTTTATTGAATATACTAATTAAATTGTCTATCTTATCATTAGACTGCCATACAGTCGTGACTTGACGTTCAATGGCATATTTTTGTGCCTTCGCATCAAAAAGAAATTACCTTATTGACGTTTTGAGACGTCACAAGGGTCGGTTAAGGCGTTTTCAATTATTTTAAGCAATTGAAATGATTGTGTATTGATGATCTTGGATCAAATTTTGAAGTACTAAAATATTATATATACTACAGTTCATGTTGATTTTTGGTTATCTTAGCCGAGAAATATCAGTAGCAACCCTCGTAAAACCAATATTAAGCTTAAGAAATATTTTATTCAATATGTATGTACGATTTATGCTTCCATAAATGTTATAAAAACATCATTGCCGACGATAAAACAATAATATTCCTATTCAATGCCATTTATTTTATGACTTCCAATAATCGTGTATGCTATATTTTTATCATAAATGGCAATACTTACACATGTGGCGGTATTTCGTAAAAGTGTTTGTTACGATACTCTTTGATATCGTTTTCACTATAGATTGGCAGTTGTTTATAAGGGTTAACTGATATAAGTACTTGACCGATATAAGTCTGAAAAAAATACGAACGAGAAAATGCATAAATATTTAGCTTTTTCAATATTCTTCAAGAACAAAAAAAAAACATTTTTTATGTAGCAATGTTTTATTTTTAATACAAAGACATAAAAAGTTAGCAGTTAATTGCTGTAATTGTTGTTTTTATTGTTTTTTTCGTTGTTTTTGCTATTATTCTTTATTAAAATGCTTTATATTTTCAATTGCTTGGTAAATATAAAAGTTGCAGCTATTGTTTGCCCACTTACATAGATTAAGTTCTCTTGGAAACGTTTGCGTAAATTTCCGATGAATGCCTCTTCACTTTGAATGTTCTCAAGCAGCACAAAATCTTGTACGCCTGCGCGATCACGATCATGCAATCCGCGCTCCATTCTGGGTTTTGTGGGTGACTCGCTGTTTGAAAACAAAGAATAAAAAATATATTTTTTTTAGTAGTCAAATTACTAAAAACAAAATTAAAAGTGAAAATGAAAACTACTTTATATAAATATCTAGAATCACTGATATCTAAGTAGAACTAAATAAATAATTTAGATTTGTCTTTTTTCGAAAAAATAGTTGCAGTAAAAATAAGCTTTTCTCAAAAGTACTAAATAACGGAGTTGGCAATTTGATCGTTCAGGACAGAGCCATCTTTTAGAGTAGAAGTCATCAAACTCATCAATTTGAATCGGATAGTTATCTATGGAGACCAGATCTGCCGAATAGAGTATGTGGAGAAATAAATTCCAAATTTACGACGCAATTTTCCTTCAATATCATAAAATATAGCAAGCCCTTTTCACAAAACTCTGACGTGTTCAAACATCTGATATGGCCTTTAGGACTTTTAGATAAAAAAACTGCAGTCTTTGTTTGACGAATGAAATCAAAGTACACAGCAAAAATTGAAAAAGTAAATCCGGCAGACATCTTGCAATGTCATCAAATAAGCAGCTAATCATTATCTCAGAGTGGAATACTCTCTTGATATCGGTTCAACTTAGGTCGTACTTTATTATAACTTCTTTTTTTAAGCTTAGTTAAAATAGTCTGGTATTACTCTGTAATATTTAGTGCGGATCGGTTTAAGGTTCGACATCCTATTTCTAATTTTTAAGAAACTTTTTAGCGAATAAACCAATTTTGGGTTCAATGGTTTTGGAATTGTGTCAATACATAAGCAACATTTCTACGCAAGCTTTTATTGTCGAATTTGCACTTGAATCTCTATATATATACATATGTATTATGTAAGTTGTGGTAGAATAGCAACTAAGACTTGTTGTTGTAGTTGGAGCGACACAAAACACTCCCTAAATATTTTTGAGGAAAGCTACCGATTTGACATTCCTGTAGAACCATAATACGCCTCTTAGCTGACTATGTTAAGCATCAAAGTACTTTTCTGATTTCATACAAATTTATTACCCTTTCGGAGACTGCACAAAATACGAAGACTGATGACCCTAAACTAAAATTCACTGAATTTGCGCATTTTAGGCAAATACGAGGCACTTGTTAATGGGATGGGAATATGCGAATGAAATTTCGATGACCTAGTTGTTTGGTTTTATTCCGGAAAAGTCCCCACCATAATTTGGTTAACATTAATTTTTTTGGAAAACATGTCAGTCTTGTAGTGCCCATTGATGTTTTTTTC